>NW_026607955.1:357500-570913 GCF_029499605.1 Hyla sarda | reverse complement strand
AAAAACAGTTCATCATATCCAAAGATGATGATCGCTGTGCAATTATTCTGCCATTAATTGCAGTCACTACTATAATTTTACAAGGGGAGCTGATCTGAGACTATGATTTTAAATAATCAGTGGTGTAGATTACACCATAAGGAAAATTACACATTACTATTTAGTTTAATATTTGAATAGGACAAATAAAAGTTACATTTTAGGAGGTACTTAGTTTAAGGGTTCCCCTTAGGGGGTTTCCCCTAAAATAGTTGTGAATATATTATCACCCTGGTACCCCCTGTGGGGCATTTGTTGTGATATATTATAATAAACTGTGACATCACTGTGCTTCATAATAAACTGTGACATCACTGTGCTTCATAATAAACTGTGACATCACTGTGCTTCATAATAAACTGTGACATCACTGTGCTTCATAATAAACTGTGACATCACTGTGCTTCATCCTGTAATTTGATGTCACTGTGTATAACAACCCTGTAGTGACATCACAGTTTATTATTCTTGAACGCTGACTTCACTGTGTATATTTTCCCGGTACAATGACATCACTGTATAGTTACCCTCTACTGTGACAACACTGTGTTTATTAACCCTGTAGTGGCAAAACTGTTTATGGTCCCTGTACAGAGACATTACTGTTTATGTTAACTCTGAACTGTGATGTCACTGTGCATATTTACCCTGTATTGTCACTCGCAGTGCAAGGTAAATATGTACAGTGGCATTAGGGTATACAGGCTTAATATATACAGTGATGTCACAGTGCAGTGTAAGTATCAACAGTGATGTTGCAGTATAGAGATAACACACAGTGATGTTATAGTTCAGAGATAATACACACAGTGATGTCACAGTACAGAGATAATACACAGTTATGTCACAGTACAGGGATAATACACACAGAGATGTCACAGTACAGGGATAATACACAGTGATGTCACAGTACAGGGATAATACACAGTGATGTCACAGTACAGGGATAATACACAGTGATGTCACAGTACAGAGCTAATGCACAGTGATGTCACAGTACAGGGATAATGCACAGTGATGTCACAGTACAGGGATAGTACACAGTGATGTCACAGTACAGGGATAATACACAGTTATGTCACAGTATAGAGATGATACACAGTGATGTCACAGTACAGGGATAATATACACAGTGATGTCACAGTACAGAGATAATACACAGTGATATCACAGTACAGGGATAATACACACAGTGATGTCACAGTACAGTGATAATACACAGTAATGTCACAGTACAGGGATAATACACACAGTAATGTCATAGTACAGGAATAATACACAGTGATGTCACAGTACAGGGATAATACACACAGTGATGTCACAGTACAGGGATAAAGCACAGTGATGTCACAGTACAGGGATAGTACACAGTGATGTCACAGTACAGGGATAATACACACAGTGATGTCACAGTACAGGGATAATACACAGTGATGTCACAGTACAGAGCTAATGCACAGTGATGTCACAGTACAGGGATAATACACACAGTGATGTCACAGTACAGGGATAAAGCACAGTGATGTCACAGTACAGGGATAATACACAGTTATGTCACAGTACAGGGATAATACACAGTGATGTCACAGTACAGGGATAATACACAGTGATGTCACAGTACAGAATAATACACACAGTGATGTCACAGTACAGTGATAATACACAGTAATGTCACAGTACAGGGATAATACACACAGTGATATCACAGTACAGGGATAATACACACAGTGATGTCACAGTACAGGGATAATACACAGTGATGTCACAGTACAGGGATAATACACACAGTGATGTCACAGTACAGGGATAATACACAGTGATGTCACAGTACAGGGATAATACACACAGTGATGTCACAGTACAGGGATAATACACAGTGATGTCACAGTACAGGGATAATACACACTGTGATGTGTACATCTGGTATCTACCACTATAAGGCCAGTGTATGTGGGAGTATTGATAATTGTAAAATGAATTTTATACAGTAACAATTGGTGTTAGTCGGTCATTAGTCAGTCACAATGGTAGTCGTGGTCATGGTGTGGCAGTATTATTTGTTTCTTGCTAGTAACGCACACAACTATCAGTAAGCACCTTTTGTCTGGAGGTGCTGACCATTTTTATTTTTTTGTACTGGTATTATCAGTAACATTGGTGTCAGTAACAGTATGACCATAATATGTATGATGACAATATTTCCTCCCTGTATGCTGGTATTATTGGTAATATTGGTCTCAGTATACAGGATTTGGTCAGTTACAGTATGATGGTAATATGTATGGTGATAATATTCCTCCTTGTATACTGATATTATTTGTAATATTAGTCTCAGTATACAGGTCATTGTTCGCACTAGCGTCTAGCTCACCGATGCGGCATGGAGCCGCTTTGCCTGCACACCCTGGAATTAAAGCATGAAGTCTTGCAAAAGATTGGTGAGTTGCCTGTACTTTTTCTACATCATTGCGATTGGATGAAGTGTCTTTACCTATATTACATGAGCACCACCATATTACAAGCCTGTGCTGTCTGATACTTTAGAGTCCGGATTATAGGACGAACGTATTTTTTGTGAACCACACAATACAGGTAGTGCCAGCACGCTTCTATCTACACATATATTACTTATGTTAATGTTTGACAGGGAACTGGCCAAAAAATAAGTGACATGTCACTTCTTCTCCACGTAGACACATGCTGAAGCTGTCTTTGAAGTCAATGAGATCTTCATGGTCCCCGATGCTGCCCTTGACTTGGATAGAATTTGCACGTGCAATGTATAAATGTGGTGTTGTTATAATTGCCCCCCCCCCCTACTTTTGTCCTGGCCCCCAGTGTGCCCCCCCAAAATTTGAAAGCTGGAGACGCCACTGTGTGGCGGGTGCGCGGTGATCTGCTGGTCCGGCAGCGGCAATGGCAGGTGCGTGGCGATGGCAGGGGTAGGTGCCCCCTCCATTGCCAAGCACCCGCCATCACTGCTGCCGGACCTCCGCCCACGTGTGGAAGTCCAGGGAGAGCGGGGCACAGCGGGCTAAGAGGGAAGGGGAAGTCCTTACTTACCCGGTGGCGACATGTGGGGATCCGGCAGGCTTCGGAAGGATCTGACTAGCCAGTGAGTGGTCGACGGTGGCCCTCAAAAGCATGCAGACAGTCTGGCCATGCTGGGAATTGTAGTTTTGCAACATCTGGAGGACCACTGTTTGGAGACCACTGTGTAGTGGTCGCCAATCTGTGATCCTCCAGATGTTGCAAAACTACAACTCCCAGCATGCCCAGACAGCAATTGGCTGTCTGGGCATGCTGGGAGTTGTAGTTTTGCAACAGCTGGAGGCACACAACTAAAACTCCCAGCATGCCCAGACAGCCATTTGCAGCCAGGCATGCTGGGAGTTGTAGTTTTGCAACCTCTGGAGGACTACAGTTTGGAGACCACTGTGTAGTGGTCGCCAAACTGTGATCCTCCATTTGTTGCAAAACTACAACTCCCAGCATGCCCAGACAGCCAATTGCTGTCTGGGCATGCTGGGAGTTGTAGTTTTGCAACATCTGGAGGATCACAGTTTGGCGACCACTTCACAGTGGTCTCCAAACAGTGGTCCTCCAGATATTGCAAAACTACAATTCCCAGCATGGCCGGACTGTCTGGACATGCTGGGAGTTGTAGTTTTGCATGCTCTTGAGGGCCACCGTCGACCACTCACCGGCCAGTCAGATCCCTCTGAAGCCTGCCGGATCCCCACATGCCGCCAGTTTTGCAACATCTGGAGGATCACAGTTTGGAGACCACAAATGGCTGGCTGGCTACAAATGGCTGTCTGGGCACGCTGGGAGTTGTAGTTGTGTGGCTTCAGCTGTTGCAAAACTACAACTCCCAGCATGGCCGACAGCCAATTGCTGTCTGTGCATGCTGGGATTTGTAGTTTTGCAACATCTGGAGGGCCACAGTTTGGAGATCACTGTGCAGTGGTCTCTAAACTGTAGCCCTCCGGATGTTGCAACACTGCAAATCCCAGCATGCCCAAACAGCTGACTCGGCATGCTGGGAGTTGTAGTTGCATACCTCCAGCTGTTGCATAACTACATTTCCCAGCATGCCCTTCAGCGATCAGTACATGCTGGGAGTTGTAGTTTTTCAACAGCTGGAGGCACCCTGCTTGGAAAATACTGAATCATGTAACAGAACCTAACTGAAGGTTTTCCAACCAATGTGCCTCCAGCTGTTGCAAAAGTAGTTTTGCAACAGCTGGAGGTTTGCCCCCCCCCCCCATGTGAATGTACAGGGTACATTCACGCGGGCAGGTTTACAGTAAGTTTCCTGCTTCCAGTTTGAGCTGCGGCAAATTTTCTGCCGCGGAGCAAACTCCTAGCGGGAAACTCACTGTAAACCCGTCAGTGGGGAAAACAATACATATACACCCCCTTACACTGTCCCCCCGAATAAAAATAAAAAACATATTGTATGGCAGTGTTTCCAAAACGGAGCCTCCAGCTGTTGCAAAACAACAACTCCAAGCATTTCTGGACAGCCACTGACTGTCCAGGCATGCTGGGAGTTAAGCAACAGCTGGAGGCACCCTGTTTGGGAATCACTGGCGTAGAATACCCCTATGCCCCCCCCTATGCAATCCCTATTTTTGTCCTCAAATGCGCATGGCGCTCTCTCACTTCTGAGCCCTGTCGTATTTCAAGGAAACAGTTTAGGGCCACATATGGGTTATTTCCGTACTCTGGAGCAATTGCGTTACAATGTGGTTTTTTTCTCCTTTTACCCCTTATGAAAAGGAAAAGTTGGGGTCTACATCAGCCGGTTAGTGTAAAACTTTTTTTACACTAACATGCTGGTGGTGCCCCATACTTTTTATATTCACAAGAGGTAAAAAGAAAAAAGACCCCCAAAATTTGTAACGCAAATTTCTCCTGAGTACGGAAATACCCCATATGTGGGCGTAAAATGCTCTGCGGGCACACAATAAGGCTCAGGAGTGAGAGCGCACTATGTACATTTGAGGCCTAAAATGGTGATTTGCACAGGGGTGGCTGATTTTACAGCAGTTCTGACATAAACGCAAAAAAATAAATACCCACATATGACCCCATTTTGGAAACTACACCCCTCAGAGAACGTAACAAGGGGTATAGTGAGCCTGAACACCCCACAGGTTTTTGACAAATATTCGTTACAGTTGGATGGGAAAATGAAGAAAAAAGATTTTTTTCTCACTTAAATGCTGGTGTTACCCTAAATTAGAAAATACCCCATATGTGGATATAAAATTTTGGATTTTGGAGAGAAAATTTGTCCGGAATTGAAGGCCACTTGTGTTTACAAATCCCCCATGGTGCCAGAGCTATGGACACCCCCCCCCCCACATGTGACCCCATTTTGGAAACTACACCCCTCACGGAATGTAATAAGGGGTGCAGTGAGCATTTATGCCCCACAGGTGTCTGACAGATTTTTGGAACAGTGGTCCGTGAAAATGAAAAATTTTAATTTTCATTTGCACAGCCCACTGTTCCAAGGATCTGTCAAACGTCAGTGGGGTTTAAATGCTCACTGCACCCCTTATTAAATTCTGTGGGGGGTGTAGTTTCCAAAATGTGGTCACATTCTAGCACGACGAGGGGAGGGGGGGGGGGTTGCGTTTGGAAATGCACAAAGCCCTCGCCTTGTATTCCAACCAAATTATCTCTCCATAAGCTCAATGGCGCTCCTTCTCTTCTGAGCATTGTAGTGCGCCTGCAGTGCTCTTGACATCCACACATGGGGTATTTCCATACTCAGAAGAAATGGGGTTACAAATTTTGGGGGTCATTTTCTCCTATTGCTCCTTGTAAAAATGTAAAATTTGGGAAAAAAGCTGCATTTTAGTGAAAAAGAAAAATTGACACGTCCAATTCTTTTCTGGCACCATAGGGGGCTTACTAAATGTAACATGCCCCCCAAAAACCATTTCAGAAAAACTCACTCTCCAAAATCCTATTGTCGCTCCTTTCTTTCTGAGCCCTCTAGTGCACCCACAGAACACTTCACATACACATATGAGGTATTTCCTTACTCAAGAGAAATTGGGTTAAACATTTTAGGAAGATTTTTCTCCTTTTGCCCCTTGTAAAAATTCAAAAACTGGGTCTACAAGAACATGCGAGTGTAAAAAATGAAGGTTTTGAATTTTCTCCTTCACATTGCTGCTATTCCTGTGAAACACCTAAAGAGTTAACACACTTACTGAAAATCATTCTGAATACTTTGAGGGGTGCAGTTTTTCTAATGGGGTCATTTATGGGGTATTTCTAATATGAAGGCCCCTCAAATCCACTTCAAAACTGAACTGGTCCCTGAAAAATTCTGATTTTGAAAATTTTGTGAAAAATTGGAAAATTGCTGTTATACTTTGAAGCCCTCTGATGTCTTCCAAAAGTAAAAACATGTCAATTTTATGATGTAATCATAAAGTAGACATATTATATATGTGAATCAATATATAATTTATTTGGGATGTCCATTTTCCTTATCAGCAGAGAGTTTCAAAGGTAAAAAAATGCAAATTTTTCTAATTTTACATGAAATTTTGGAATTTTTCACCAAGAAATGATGCAAGTATCGACAAAATTTTACCGCGAACATAAAGTAGAATATGTCACGAAAAAACATTCTCGGAATCAGAATGAAAGGTAAAAGCATCCCAGAGTTATTAATGCTTAAAGTGACAGTGGTCAGATGTGCAAAAAAGGCCTGCATCCTTAAAGTAAAAATGAGCTGCGTCCTTAAGGGGTTAAAATAAAAATATCTTATCACTTCAATGTATGCAACATCTGCCCACTACAGTAAATTGCTGGTGATGCCAAATACTAACCAAACAAATCTACATATTTTTGTTATTTTACAAGCTGCATATTTGTTGTAGAAAAGAACATGTGTCTTCAGGGGCATAGCTAAATGCTCAAGGGTTCAGCCTGGCCACCCCATATTCCCTGCAACTTTTACAGACACAACACGCTCATCACTGGGTCTCTGAGGATTCAGGGGGAAGCCGTCTTAGGGCGCAATTACACTACAGAATTTCTTAACAGAATTTTGCTTGGAAATTCCATTGCAACGTGCACGGAATGTCAGAGGCGGAGAGAATGAACATGTTCATTCTTTTGGCAGTAATACATTGCCACATACAGGAACTGGCATAGTCTGTGCAGTACTAGTGCCAACACATTCATTTGTCTGGCCTCCCTTGGAATCTCCACAGTGTGCATGTGCCCTTATAGCAGTGTTTCCCAACCAGGGTGCCTCCAACTGTTGCAAAACTACAACTCCCAGCATGCCCGGACAGCCGAAGGCTAGGGCGGGGTCCCCTCAGGATCGGTGGTGGCGACAGGAGCAGCAGGATCGATCCCGGCGGCAGGATACAGCTGCGGTGGTCCCGGCGGCAGAATACAACAGGAGGTGAGGCCTGTTCACCTCCTACTGTTGCTTAGCAACAACTCGCAGTATGCAAAGCCGAAGGGCATGCTGGGAGTTTTAGTTTTGCAACAGCTGGAGTTCCAACTACAACTCCCAGCATGCCCTTTGGTAGTCTGTGCATGCTGGGGGTTGTAGTTATGCAACAGCTGGAGGCACGTTTTTTCTATTAAAAATTGTGCATTCAGCTGTTGCATAACTACAACTGCGAGGGAGTGATGTGGAACTTAAACAATTCATCGATCAGCTAAATCATAATGACCTGAATATAAAGCTGACTTATAAATCAGGCCGTGAGAAAATGGATTTTCTGGATGTGTCTTTTGGGGTCGATGAACATGGCTATATCCAATCTGATTTATTTAGAAAGCCTACTTCTACTAATTCACTACTCCATGCTCAATCGTTCCATCCACCAAGTCTACTCAAGGGCATTCCCATGGGTCAGTTTTTACGTTTGCGTCGTATATGCTCAACACCCTCACAATTTGAATTACAGGCCATTGACCTTTCCGAAAGATTTCGGGAGAGAGGATATAAAGAACAATGGATTAGAAGAGCCTATCTAAGAGCTAAGCACGCGAAAAGGGAAGATCTTATGCAGCGCAGGACGAGAAAATCCATCACTGATAATCAGGTGAGGCTCATTTCGGCATACCGTGCACAGGTCCCACAGCTTCGTGACATATTGAATAAATTTGGGGATATATTGCTTTTAGATCCCATATTGAAACTCTATTTACCTCCCCAACCATCCATCACATTTAGGAGATCTCCTAATCTCCGCGACATGTTGGTGAGGAGCTATCATAGAGTTCCCAAGAAACCATGTCCCTTCGGCTCAAAACTCCCCAAATGGGGATGTGCCCCATGTGGTAAATGTGTCACATGCCCTAATATCTGTACGGATCATGAATTCTCTGATTCAAACGGGACACGTCGATTTTCCATCACTCATAAGATTAACTGTCAAACCACAGGTGTCATTTACCATGCTACGTGCCCATGTGGCTTGATTTATGTCGGTATGACCTCTCGCGAATTTCGTCGTAGGATCCGGGAGCACATCCTTGGGATCATGGCCGCAAAGGATGAAATAGACCCACATAAACTCACCACCATTCCACGTCATTTCAAGCAATTTCACGCATGTGACCCAAGTGGACTTATGGTAAGAGGAATTGATATGGTATATGTGGGCTCCAGGGGAGGCAATTGGAAATTACGTTTGGCACAGTTAGAAACCCGTTGGATTTATCGCTTGAAAACATTGTCACCTTTGGGACTCAATGATCATGTTAGTTTTGTACCATTTATTTAATTGTAGTTCTCCTTAAATCAATTGTATTATTATATGTATTATACTCTAGATCGCGATCCTATTCCTCTTTTGAGGTATTGTGTTATGTTTTTATTTGGTTTTAATTGGTTTTATATTCTCTGTTCTTCTTTTTCCTTTTTTCCGCTAGGTCATGATGATGTACTCGTCCTTCTAGTCATATACCCACAGGCCGATACCACCAAGCACTAATTTTTGTATATTCACCTTTGCTTAGTTTTTAGCTACGCTTGATTAATATTGGGGTCTAATCTATTTACTAATGAATTTATTTATGAATTTATTTATTTTTCATTTACTATAGGGGATATTGTTTATATAAATTACTATCATTATTACCAATATTTATTATCAACTATTTTCATTACATATTTTTATCACAATTTTTTATTCAATTTTTTATTCAGTTCTGCACATTTTCATTTGGCATTTATCATGTTATCACTCTTTATTTCCATTTTTGGTCACCTATTCACACACATGTATTTACACCATTTTTGGCACTTTATGGCACTCTGTATCTTAATTGTCTGATACGATTGCCCTTACATTTGCACTTTTCACACCTATATTACTATTTAGTAGTATGCTATCATGGTTGTTACACGGGGTTTTCAACCCCATTTACCTGGATCACATTTGTCATTTCGTCTGTTTCACTTGTCACTTTTTGTATGCGTATTCACACTTCAATAAACCTGTACATGTGCGTTTTATCACACTTTTTATGTAGCCCATTATATTTATATTTTTATAAATTTATCTTTCTCCTTAATTTATTCATATTACGTTTTTATATATATATTTTTTTTATATATATTTTTTTATACTCACTCTCCCCCTTTTTTATATAACTATTTGTGCTTTGTTTATTCATCTATCTATTTATTTTTATGTCCATTATAGGTGTTTATTTTTCGGTGGTAGGTATTTTCACAGTATTTTCATCTATTTTCCTATTTTTCACACACTTTCTCACGTCGGTGGTTTTTCTTCATCTCCCCTATTTCTTATTCACTGGTCTTTATTTATTTACAGGTTAATCCTTTTTAACCTTCCCCTATATATCATCATGTATGCTGCTATTCTGTATGGGTTATCTGGTCTTCCGAGCGTCTCTTCCTAGCATCGCCACTCATGGCCTCATTGTCTCCGCTTACCGTTCCGACGCCATCTTTGTGGAGCCCACACCTATCGCGCGTGCGCCGCTATTAGACGCGTGCGCGATGGCATGGGCTCCCCTACGTTCCCCTCTGGGCGCATGCGCGCGACTAATCGCTCGGCCATTTTTGTGAAGCCATGCCCACACTGAGGGCGCCATATTTGTGTGGCCTGCCTATTATGGATCATGTTTTGTGCGTCACCACGGGATGCCGGAAACATAAGCGCCGTCATTGTTTAGCGCCGGATTTCCGATTCATGAGGAGAGACACTCTCTCTTTCCGTCCTACAGGTAATTGGGCGGTTTGTACTTATCCTATCTGGTCTGACCTTATGGATCGGCTGGATTATCATTGGCCCTGACGAGTGTCCATCACCATGATCTGCGGATACTGATTGGGCATGCTAGCCCTTATATACCTACCTCTTTTGGGAATCAGGACACGCCCCCTGACGAAGCCCATACGCGAAACGTGCGTTGGGGTGTTGGTGCTTGGTGCTCCTGGCCTTTGGGTATATGACAGGTAGTCTTTTTTAGGTATTTCCTATTTATGTCTGTTGTATTGCATTGCTGCTTCCTATGTTACTTCAATGTATGTTAGATATTATATCTATTGTTACGATATCATAAACATGCAACTACGCCAGCCTTATATTATGTATACTCTTGACTGAATACCTACATTACCCATACCAGGTCCACTGGCACCTGTTGTCTCCTGTGTAAGGTCATCCTCTGCCTTTTTCTAATTTTTTAAAACAGTTTTTTATTGTCCAATAAAGATTGTTATACTTTTTGAAATAATATTAGTATTGTGGGTCTCTTTGTTTTTGGCTATATATTGGTACCCCCGGGACCTACATACGGCACGTATTGTTTTGCCGTTTTTGTTGTTTGGCTAAAATAACTACAACTCCCAGCATGCACAGACTACCAAAGGGCATGCTGGGAGTTGTAGCAGTGTGCCTCAAGCTGTTGCAAAACTACAACTCTCAGTATGCCCTTCGACTGTCAATGCATGCTGATTGTTGCAGTTTTGCAACAGCTGGAGACACACTGGTTGTGAAACCGAGTTTGTTACCTAACTCAGTGTTTCGCAACCACTGTGCCTCCACCTGTTGCAAAAATACAACTCCCAGCATGCACTGAGAGACTGTACATGCTTGGAGTTGTAGTTTTGCAACAGCTGGAGGCACACTGGTTGCGAAACACTGAGTTAAGTAACAAACTCTCAGTGTTTTGTAACCAGTGTGCCTCCAGCTGTCGCAGATGTACAACTCCCTGCATGCACTGAGAGACTGCACATGCTGCGAGTTGTAGTTTTACAACAGCTGGAGGTTTGCCCCCCTCACCCCATGTGAATATGGTGGGTTTACAGCAGCAAGTTTTCTGCTGTAAGTTTGAGATGCGGAAAATTTTCAGCCGCAGCTCAAACTCACAGCGAGAAACTTACTGCAAACCCAACCGTGTGAATGTATCCTAAACACACTACATTACACTTCACCTACACAAAATAAAAAGTAAAACACTACATCAGCATTTTAGTAAAAAAAATTCCTTTTCATGTCCAACTTCAACGCAAAGTCGTCAAACCACTGTGGGGTGTTAAGGCTCACTGTACCACTTGTCACGTTCCTTGAGGGGTGTAGTTCCCCAAATAGTATGCCATGTGGGGTGTTTTTTGCTGTTCTGGCACCATGTGGGCTTCCTAAATGCGACATGCCCTGCAAAAACCATTTCAGAAAAATTTGCTCTCCAAAATCCTATTGTCGCTCCTTCTCTTCTGAGTCCTCTAGTGCGCCCACAAAGCACTTTACATCCACATATGAGGTATTTCTTTACTCAAGAGAAATTGGTTTACAAACTTTGGGGGACTTTTTCTCCTCTTACCCCTTGTAAAAATAAAAAATATGCGTCTACAAGAACATGTTAGTGTAAAAAATGAAGATTTTGAATTTTCACCTCCACTTTGCTTCTATCCTTTTGAAACACCTAAAGGGTTAACAAACTTTCTCAATGTAATTTTGAATATGTTGAGGGTGCAGTTTTCATAATGGGCCCATTGTGGGGTATTTCTAACATAAAGACCCTCAAATTCCCTTAAAAACTGAACTGGTCCCTGAAAAATTCAGATTTTGAAATTTAAATAAAGTAGACATATTGTATATGTGAATCAATATATAATTTATTTGGGACGTCTATTTTCCTTACAAGCAGAGAGCTTCAAAGTTATAAAAATGCTTAATTTTAAATTTTTTCATGAAATTTTGGGGGTTTTTACGAAGAAATTATCGACGAAAATTTACCACTAACATAAAGTAGAATATGTCACTAAAAAACTGAGTTATTAATGCTTAAAAGTGACAGTGGTCAGAATTCCAAAAACATGCTCTGGTCCTTAACCCCTTCCCGCTATTGGACGTATGCATATGTCCAGGCGAACTACACGTTCGCGCAAATGGACGTATTCATATGTCCAAGCGATCTCCTGCTCTGCCGCGGGCAGCGCAGGAGATCGCGGGTGGGACTCAGCTGTCAATCACAGCCGGAGTCCCACCGCAGCTGCCGGGGCCGAGATCGCGCCGGTCCCGGCAGCATTAACCCCATAGATGCCGTGATCAGTTCTGATCACGGCATCTATGGTGTTTGCAGGGGGAGCGCTCTCCCCCTGCCCATCAACGGCGGCGCCACGATAAAATAATGGGGATCAGGGGTGTCCAAGACTTACTCAAGTATAAATTTTATCCTTTTACCCCTTGTAAAAATTCAAAAATTGGGTCTACAAGAACATGCAAGTGTAAAAAATTAAGATTTAGAATTTTCTCCTTCACTTTGCTGCTTTTCCTGTGAAACACCTAAAGGGTTAAAACACTTACTGAATGTAATTTTAAATACTTTGGGGGGTGAAGTTTTTGTAATGGGGTCATTTATGGGGTATTTCTAATATGAAGACCTTTCAAATCCACTTCAAACCTGAACTGGTCCATGAAAAAATAGCGAGTTTGAAAATTTTGTGAAAAATTGTAAAATTGCTGCTGAACTTTTAAGCCCTCTGATGTCTTCCAATAGTAAAACATGTCAATTTTATGATGAAAATATAAAGTAGACATATTGTATATGTGAATCAAAAAAAATAATATTTGGAATATCCATTTTCCTTACAGGCAGAGAGCTTCAAAGTTAGAAAAATGCAAAATGTTCAATTTTTTCATCAAATTTGGGGATTTTTCACCAAGAAAGGATGCAAGTTAACACAAAAATTTACCACTATGCTAAAGTAGAATATGTCACGAAAAAATTATCTCGGAATCAGATTGATAAGTAAAAGCATTCCAGAGTTATTAATGTTTAAAGTGACAGTGGTCAGATGTGCAAAAAAGGGCTGCGTCCTAGAGGTGAAAATGGGCTGTGTCCTTAAGGGGTGACAGTCCTTAAAAGTGACAGTGGTCAGAATTCCAAAAACATGCTCTGGTCCTTAAAGGGGTTATCCACCCTAAAATGATTTTAGTACGTACCTGGCAGTAATAAACATGCTTAGGAAGTGCTGCGTTTTTTGGGATAAAAAAAACGCCAGAAAAAACACCAGTGCAATGTCCTCTGTTTGGCGTTTTTTCTTGCAGTTTTTCATTTGTGTGGAAATTGCATTTTTGGTACCTTTTGGCGTTTTTTTTTGGTACCGAAAATTTGTTGGGTACCAAAAAAAAAAAGGATGCTGCAGTGATGGAAAACATTTTATTAAACGAAATGTATATATTTTATAACCAACTTTTTATTATTTTTTAATAAAGTGTGTGTGTTTCACTTTTTTTTCTCTATTTTTTACATTTTTTAGGTAGTACTACTACTCCCAGCATGAAACAGACTGTTCCATGATGGGAGTAGTAGTACCTGTAGTAATAGACAGATCGCCCCGGGTCTCAGTCCTGACACCCGATGTGATCGTCCATTATATAGCAGAGATGCGGCTCTATACAGCGCTCACATCTATGCACTATACTCCGGCGAGTGATGTAAATAGCAGGGACGTGCACAGACATTTTGGAGGGCAGGGGCTCAAATAAAATAAAGGGCACTTTTCATTATATAAAAAAATAAAATAAAAAAATGTTAGTAAAAGCCTTACATATGTTTAAGGGGAACTCTAGTACAGAACATCTTACTCTCTTCTACTCACAGGATAGGGGATAAGTATCTGATCACAGGGGATCTGACCACTGGGGATCTGACCTTCTATCTCCTGCCCAGCACCCCGGCTCTTCTCATGTATGGAGCGATCTAAGCACCGTGCATGGATTACTGTCGACCACTGCACAAAGCAGTGGCAAACACACCCCTCCATGTATCTCTGGCTCCCCCATGTATCTCTGGCTCCCCCATAAAGATACATAGAGGGACATGTCGGCCACCTCTTCACGCAGTGGTCGACAGTAATCCATGCACGGTGCTTAGATAGTTCAATACATGAGAAGAGTCGGGGTACTGGGAAGGAGAGAGTGGGGGAGGAGGGTCCCAGCGGTCGGACTCTGTGGATAGGGGATAAGATGTTCTGTATCAGAGTTCCCCTATAACAGAACACAATTCCTCAGGTAGGGGCTTCCGTTGTCATGTCAGCTAAATAGGACCCTGCATCACCCCACGTAGGTCCCGATCAGCCCCCTAAAACCCACTGGCACCAGTAGTTTGCACTTTTAGATGCCGCAATCAAGTTTGATCACAGCATCTAAAGTGTTAGTGCTGGATATTGCTGTGATCACTGAGGTCTGGCATTAACTGTGTTCTGGCTGCTGATAACAGCCATTACTTACCGGCATTGAAGCAAATTCAGCTCCAGATCTCACTTCAAAGTCTAGTAGCATCCTCTAGGTCATGGGTCCTCAAACTTTTTAAACGGGGGGCCAGTTCACGGTCCCTCAGACCTTTGGAGGGCCGGACTATAGATATCAAAACATAAACACTATGCACACTTATATATCTTATTAGTGGACTACCACTTTAAGTACACAGCACAGTTCCCCCCACATTAGGTTGGCAGTATAGATCCCCCACATTAGGGTTGGCAGTACAGTTCCCCCACTTTAGGGTTGGCAGTACAGTTCCCTCACATTAGGTGCAGTACAATTCCCCCACATTAGGTGCAGTACAATTCCCCCACAATAGGTGCAGTACAGTTCCCCCACATTAGGTGCAGTATAGTCCCCCCCATATTAGGTGCAGTATAGTCCCCCCCACATTAGGTGCAGTATAGTCTCCCCACATTAGGTGCAGTACTATTTCCCCACATTAGGTGCAGTACAATTCCCCCACATTAGGTGCAGTACAGTTCCCCCACATTAGGTGCAGTACAGTTCCCCCACATTAGGTGCAGTACAGTTCCCCCACATTAGGTGCAGTATAATGTTCCCCCACATTAGGTGCAGTATAATGTTCCCCCACATTAGGTGCAGTATAATGTTCCCCCACATTAGGTGCAGTATAACGTTCCCCCACATTAGGTGCAGCCATCTCCGTCCGATCAGCGATCTGCTGTTCCATGCCGGCTCAGCAGGCTGGAGCAGCAGAGCGCAGATAACACTGATCAATGCTATGCTATGGCATAGCATTGAACAGTGTATACAATCAGAATATTGCATGTAATAATTCCCTAAGGGGACTAAAAAATGGTGTAAAAATAGTAAAAAAATTTAAGTTAATAAATATGATTTAACCCCTTCCCTAATAAAAAAAAATGAAATGGCGTTTTTTTTCTTCAAATTTGTCCTACAAATTATTTTTGTAGATTTTGTGGTGAAATGACTGATGTCAATACAAAGTACTACTGGTAGCACATAAAAAAGTTCTCATATAGGTCTGTTGGTGGAAAACCGTTACGATTTTTAGAAAATGAGAAGGAAAATACAAAAGTGCAAAAAAGGAAAAACGCTCCTTTTTTCTGTTAATGTTTACTTATCCGTATGAGGGCTCATTTTTACGCCGTTATACGTAGTTTTTTATTGGAATTTTTATTCACTGTTTATACATTTTTTTTCTCATACACAAAGTTATCAAAAATTTGCAATTCTGGACTTCAGATTTTTTTTTACTTTTATGCCGTTGACGATTGGAGATACCACATGTTTATTTTTGTTGTTTATTTTGTATTACATTATTTAATTTGAAAAATGGGAAAAGTGGGGGTGATAGAGCTGAAAAAAACGCAAAAAAAAGTTCAAAAACGCCAAAAGGATTAACCTCTTCAGGACACAGGGCGTATGGATACGCCCTGCATTCCGAGTCCTTAAGGACCGAGGGCGTATCCTTACGCCCGTGGGAAATCCGGTCCCCACCGCTAGCCGGTTGGGGACCGGAGCCGGATGCCTGCTGAAATCATTCAGCAGGTACCCTGGCACATCGCCCAGGGGGGTCCTGAGACCCCCCCCCCCCCCATGTAGGCGATCGGAGAAAATCGCATGTCAATTCAGACATGCGATTTTCTCCAATTCCGGGCTGATCGGGTCTCTGGTGACCCGTTCACCCGGAAAATGGGGCTGATCGGAGTTGTCAGCAACACCCCCGATCAGCCTAAAGGATTGGAGTGAGATCGCAAAGCTGCGATCTACTCCTATCCCCTGGCATTAGTCAGAACAGAGTTCTGACCAATGGCAGCGCAGGACAGGGGGTTGCCATGGCAACCCCCCGTTCTGCCCGCCCCTGGATGTAGAGGGGCTCTGGGAAGAAGATGGAGGCCGTACCTGCAGGAGAAGATGCCTGGGGACCTGGGATCTTCGCTGGAGCATGCATGATCCTGATCAGGTAGGGAATCGACAGTGGGGGGGAATTGAAAGTGAAAGTAAATCGATCTTTACTGTGGCAACCACTAGGGGGGCCAAACTGCAACTCCCAGCATGCCCAGAGAGCCAAAGGCTGTCTGGGCATGCTGGGAGTTGTAGTTTTGCAACATCTGGAGGGTCACAGTTTGGAGACCACTGTTACAGTGGTGCCCAAACAGTAGCCCTCCAGATGTTGCCAAACTACAACTCTCAGCATGCCTCGACTGCCCAGGCATGCTGGGAGTTGTAGTTCTGTAACATCTGTCCCTTCAGATTTAGCAATTTTCATGACATTTTTGAAAATTGCTGCTCTACTTTGAAGCCCTCTAATTTTTTCAAAAAGCAAAAGTATGTCCATTTTATGATGCCAACATAAAGTGGACATATTGTGTTTGTGAAGAAAAATAAAATTTATTTGGAATATCCATTTTCCTTACAAGCAGAGAGCTTCAAAGTTAGAAAAATGCTAAATTTTCAAAATTTTCATGAAATTTTGGGATTTTTCACCAAAAAAGGATGCAATTAACGCCGAAAATTTACCACCAAAATAAAGTAGAATATGTCACGAAAAAACAATCTCAGAATCAGAATATTCGGTAAAAGCGTTTTCGCGTTATTAATTCGTAAAGTGACGGTGGTCAGAATTGCGAAAAAGGGCTCAGTCCTTAAGGGGAAAAAGGGCTGCGTCCTTAAGGGGTTAAAAAACGCCAAAGTGAAAAAACGCCACGTGGAATAAGAATTTTGTGATTTCTCATTGATTTACAGCTAACATCTGGCCGCAGCGTTTTTTGGCCCAAAAAACGCCATGCGGCAGAACTGACGTTTTTCTTGGCGTTTTCACGAAAAAAAAAGTGGAATCCTAGCCTAATGGTTATGTTGTGAGATTATCATAACACTGTGTCAAGCTTTTTGTGAACTGGCATTTCCTTTTAGAGTTTTCTTCTTTGCCTGCAAATCCCATAATTCCGTTTTCCTCCCTCCCACACATCAGCCACTCCACCCATTGAAACATAAATGAGCTGCAGCCATTCAAAAGACCTGTGGTTTTCAATCAGGGTGCATACAGCTGTTGCATTAGTTGCAGATTGATCACTCTCCCACCAAGCGATCGCTCCACCTGTTGAAGCAGACAGGCTCCCTGTCATCAGCTGACTAGGGAGTCAGGTCTCGGCCGCATTGCAACCTGGGAAAAATCTGAGACAACAGTTATTTTGTATGCTGGTAAAAATAAATATTGGGGTGAAAATCACATAAGAATTGTGAGAAAACCGTCACACACAGGTACAGACACTATATTATGAACTAAACTAACTTTACAGCCCCTGTAGCATAGTCAAATGAAAAAAAAATCCTGAATACCCCTTTAAGGTCAAAATGGGCTTGGTCCCCAAAGGGTTAAGGACACAGCCCATTTTCACATTTAGGACACAGAAAATTTTCACTTTTGCATTTTTGTTTTTACCTCCTTGGCTCTTAAAGGAGATATCCAGTGGTGAAAAACGTATCCCCTATCCTAAGGATAGGGGATACGTTTCAGATCGCGGGGGGTCCGACCGCTGGGGCCCCCCGCGATCTCCTGTACGGGGCCCCGACAGCCTGCGGGAAGGGGGCGTGTTGACCACCGCACGCAGCGGTGGCTGACATGCCCCCTCATAATACAACTCTATGGCAGAGCAGAGCCGGAGCGCTGCCTGCGGCAATCTCCGGCTCTGCCATAGCGATGTATTGAGGGGGCGTGTCGGCTCCCGCTTTGTACGGTGATCAACACGCGCTCTCTGGCCAGCGAGCCGGGGCCCCATACAGAGATATCACAGGGGCCCCAGCCGTCGGATAAGAACTGAAACTTATCCCCTATCCTTAGGATAGGGGATAAGTTTTTCACCACTGGACTACCCCTTTAAGAGGCATAACTTAAATTTTTCCATCTATAGACCTACATGAGGGCTTGTATTTTGCGCGACCAATTGTACTTTGTAATGGCAACTTTCACTTTACCATAAAATGTACAGTGAAACTAAATAAAATAACTTAATTGTGGGGGGAAACTGATAAGAAAACCGCAATTTTGCTAATTTGGGGGGAGGGGGGGGTTCGTTTTCAAGCTGTACACTCTACAGTATAAATGACATGTTTTCTTTATTCTGTGGGTCAATACGATTGAAATGATACCTATGTTGATACCTATGTTTAGGTACTTTTCTCCTTTTAAAAACAACTTTACAAAATAAGTATGCTTAAACTTCTCTATTTTGACCACCTATAACTTTCTCATTTTTCTGTATATGGGGCTGTATGAGGGCTCATTTTTTGCACATTGATCTATTATTATTGGTACCACTTTTGCGTATACGTGACTTTCAATATGTTTAAAAAAAAATTTAGGATGTAATGTGACAAAAACATTTTTTTACTTCTTTTACATTTTCGCCGTTCACCATACGGAATCATTAACATTATATTTTGATATGTTGGACATTTACGCACACGCTGATACAAAATATGTACATTTTTTACGCTTTTTGGGATAAAATGGGAAAAAGAGGCAATCATACAATCTGAGTTTTTACTGGGGAAGAGGCTTTTCAAAAAAAAAAAATGTAAACTTATTTTATTTTTTTACTATTTTTACACTTTATGTCCTCATAGGATAAAGCTTTTATTAGAGACCCATTTCACAAAGGAAACATTGAGGGTAATGGATAAAAATTTGTGGGGTCATCAATATCACTCATGTTATCTGACTTTTTTCTAGGCTTGTTTCAGTTCCCAGTCACTGAAATATTGAATGGGGAGAGAGGGAAGTAGTAATAGGTAGCGGGGGCAGATTTTTTATTTTTTGTATGTTAAAACAGACAGACTTGAATGTGTGATGGCATTTGTCTATAAACCACACCCTTTTAGGTAAATAAGGTAAAAAGAGAAATAATAAATAATTATGGTTGTATTATGGTTGTATTGTTCTGATTGTTATAACATTAAATAAATACATTTTATTATCAAATTATCAAATATTATCAAAATTGAGTCACATGAGGTTCTGTTCACTGCAGATACTAAACCATGGCAGCTCCAAGAAAGAAAGAAAGAAACAAAGAGTCATGGTGATCTCATCCTAGTGATGTCATAGACAGCTGGAGAAGTTACATTGCGCTGACAGCTGCCCCGCCCTTCAGTCTGTAGATTCTTACAGTGCGGTTTGCTTCTCTTAAGCGTTTTTTTGCCTTTTTTCGTCCTAGATGGAGATTAAAGGATTGGGGTTCATCCCCCTCTTTCTGGCCTTCTGGTGTGTGGCCTGGATCTCCACCAGCTACACCCTGACCATCATTAATGGCCATGCTGCTTCCCTACTGGTATACATCAGTGATACGGGGAAGAATTTTCCTGAACAGATCCTATTCTGTATAGGATTCATAGGGATGTCCATTGCTACTCTGGGTCTGACATTGCTGAATTATAAGTTCGTCTTGTTTCATCGTGAAGCCTTTGGAGCCCATCAGCCCTGGATCCAGAAGAGCCTCCTGGCCATCGCTTGGTCATCCTGCATCCTGACAGCCATCATGTCTTTATGTTCAACTAAAGACTACCCCATGGTTCACCGTGTCACCGCCTTTACTGCCTTCATCTGTGCTGGCACATACAACCTCTGGCAGTCCATCCTCCTATATAAAGTGCCCGGATCCACCAGAGTCATCTGCCACGTAAGAACCACCTTCAGTGCTATGGGCCTCGCCTGTGTGTTTCTTTTTATTGGAAGTCGGGTCATAGTATACACCCACCTGTGTGCTGGGGGATGTGTAGTAACCAGTGAGGCCTTCGCCAAATTCATCGAGTGGTCAACGCTGGTCTTCATCCTGCTGACGTATGTGACCTACTATCCCATCATGCAGCGTTTATTGTTCACCTTGTCTTGGATCACCTGCAGCATCTCCCTAAGGATCAAGATCGATGACTTTGGAGTGTAGAAGACTATGGGGTACATCATATAAGCTTGTCATCTATATCATTATAACATTGTTATAATAGAAGTCTTATTTAAATAAATAAATAAATAAGCAAACCTCTTGCTCTTTTTTGTATTCCTAAACTCTTTAGATGTATAAGAATATTTGTATTTTAAATGTTAGTGGGGCGGCACGATATATGGCAATCGCATCATGATTTTTGGTTATAGGATATATTGATTTCGCCCTGTGTAAAATTCTATGATTACCTAGACGGTGCAGGGAGGAGAAACAGTGGGCCGCATCTAGCGAACATCTAATTTTTTCACCTCCCAGCAGTGCCTAGCGCTAGAAGGAGTTGCCTAGCGCTAGGAGGAGGTAACTCCTTCATGACTGGAGGAGGTGAGGGGACCCCTGAACTGATAGGTACAGGGGTAGTTAGAAGGTGTGCAAAAGCAGACCCTTAGGGGAGATTTATGAAAACCTGTGCAGAGGAAAAGTTGATCAGTTGCCGATGGCAACCAATCAGATCGCTTTTTTCATTTTCCACAGGACTTTTGGAAAATTAATAAAAGAATCTGATTGGTTGCTATGGGCAACTGGTAACTTTTCCTCTGTATAGGTTTGGATAAATCTCCCTCTTGGGGTCTATTCACACGTACAAGATTCTGCGCATATTTGATGTGCAGGATTTGAAGCTGTGTTCAGTCATTTAGTTTACATTGAAACCTGCAGCATCAAATCCTACGCATGAAATATTCAAAGGATACTGTATGGTGAATGCATCCTTAGGGTACATTTACACCTAGAGTATCCTGCACATATTTGACATGTAGGAATTGAAGCACAGGGTACTGCACTTGTGAATAGACCCTTACCCAGCTTTTTTTTATCTCCTGCATCAGATCAGGGGTTACCTCATAGACAAGACATGCTATACATGGTTTACCAATATATTTTTCTTAGTCTGTTCAGTAATTTCCTTAGCACACAAAAAAAAAAATGTCCCCTTGGGTTTTGTAACAGGAGTTTTTCTCCATGAAAAATAGAGGGGAGAGAAGGATAAGATGTATTTTGAAAATAAAGTAGTAAAGCAATGGAGACTGTAACATCTCCACCTCTCAGGCAACCTGTCCTGACCGGGATAGGAAAGACTATGGCGAGAGGAGGAAGGGGTAGGGTTTTAATCTCTGTGTTTTTCCTGCTCCGACCAGGATGGTCCAAGTTTATGGGCACTGTAGTGGTGATTCTCTTTAACCCCTTAACGCATAACGACGGGTATACCTGTCGGCTGCTGAAGTGCGTTCGCGCAGAGCGAAGGGTATACCTGTCGTTCATATTTGCAGCTGCTGCTGCATACCGGGGGCTGAACTTTTCACCTCCAGTTGTCTCCGGCAGGTGAGAAGTTCTGCTTCACCCCTTCACGCTGCATTTATACGGCGGATAATGCGATACCTTCACGCATTCTGCCGTATAAAGGCGGCGTTCATTAAGTGCGCGCTCCCGCGGTGCTGATCGGGTTAATTAGCTAAAGTCCCGGGGTGTCCGGCTGGAGACTACTACCGCCCGTCACCCCAGGATCCCATTTGATTAAACCGATCAGCGATCGGGTGTGCATGGGCGGCCGGTGTGTTGCGTCTCTAGGGGGAGGCCAGAGGGGGCCACGGCCCCCCCTATATCATGATTGGCCCCCCCTTGTGCCCCCCCCCTAGCAGCAGTAGGTCACTAGCAGCTCTCATGGCCATCAGGGGGGTACAGCTAGTTCACCAGTAAGGGGCCCGAGCCCCCGCTGCACCCCCTGCCCCCCGGAGCCATCTACTCCGCCATCCTTTTTTTAAATAAATCTTCAGCCTGCAGCCCTGTCACCACGCAGGGGCCGCGCTATGCAGACTGGGAAGAGCAGACAGGAAGCTCCTCCCCCTCTCTCACTCCCCTGTATACTGGACCTTGTGGAGCAGGCCCGCTGTGTGTATACAGGCCCGGACACCACCAGTATGGAAGACTTACCTGCCCAGTGCCCACTGCTCATGCTGCCCTTTTAAAGTAAGTAACTTGCTTGGGGGAGAGGGGGAAAGTTGTAGTTCGGGAGACAGTGGGGGGTAGTTCAGTGTTTCCCAACCAGGGGGCCTCCAGCTGTTGCAAAACTACAACTCCCAGCATTCCTTTGGCTTTATGAGCATACTGGGAGTTGTAGTTTTGCAACAGCTGGAGGCCCCCATGTTGGGAAACACTGATCTATCTATCAATCTCCTATCTATCTATTTCCTATCTATCTATCTATCTCATATTTATCTCCTATCTATCTATCTATTTCCTATCTATCTATCTAACTCATATCTATCTCCTATCTATCATCTATCTATCTATCTATCTTTCTCATATCTATCTATCTATCTTTCTCATATGTATCTATCTCATATCTATCTATCTAACTCAGATAGATGAGAGATAGATAGATGAAAGATAGATAGATATGAGAGATAGATAGGTAGATAGATGATATATAGATAGATACATAAATATAGATAGATAGATAGATAGATAGATATGAGATAGATAGAAAGATAGATAAATAGATGATATATAGATAGAGAGATGATATATAGAAAGATACATAAATAGATGATAGATAGATGATAGATACATAGATATGATATAGATAGATAGATGATAGATAGATACGATATAGACAGATAGATAGATAGGAGATAGAATAGATAGATAGATAGATAGGAGATAGATGGATATGATATAGATACATTTATATAATATAGATAGATAGGAGAAAGATAGATAGATCAGTTTCCCAACCAGGGGGCCTCCAGCTGTTGCAAAACTACAACTCCCAGCATTCCTTTGGCTTTATGAGCATACTGGGAGTTGTAGTTTTGCAACAGCTGGAGGCCCCCCCTAGTTGGGAAACACTGATCTATCTATCAATCATCTATCTATCTATCTCTCATCTATCTATCATCTATCTATCTATCCATCCATTTCTTACCTATTGCACCCGGATTACTGTCTCAAGACTTACAGTGGTTGTGCTGTCCTCCGCCATTTGGAAATAGACATTGTTCAGTCTGGTTGGATTTGCACCCCGGCTGCTTACCATAGCACACAATGGAGCCTACGACTGGTAAAGTACCTGTTAACCATGCTTCTTCATTTTCTAATGCCGACATTGGCCGCATTTTGGGGGCGGCAGAAGGGGATATGTCCTTCTTGCATGTCCCGACTAATATAGATCTACAAAGACAATATGAATATGAATCCAGACGGTTGCTGTCCCTAACCCTACATTTGTCTACACTTGGCGAGTACTACAAATCTGAGCGAATACCTAGGGGGATGCGCCTTCAACCCAGAGAGAATGCCTATATGGGGAACCCCGAGTATAGACAACGCTATGAGTTACTTGCCAATAGGTTTTCACTGGATTTAATTCTATTGAATATGAATATGTTACAGAAAGATATTGTGACTGTGAAAGACAAGATGACAAATGCTGAGATTACATTGAAATCAATTTTATCCGAGGAGGACTTTGATAAGTTTATTTCTAAACACTCTGTCTTTCTACAAAAATTGAAAAATGAAGTTGAAAATACCAAAAGACATAAGTGGTATAGAGACTCCACCGACTACAGCAATAGTCGGATCTATATGTGGGGGTCTCAGTCTGTGACTAGACGGTCACCTAGGAAAACTAGAGACACCAAACTTGATTTAAAAGACAGAGTACAGACCACAACTAATGATTTTCCTTCCTCCAATACCGTAACACAGGATTTTTTAGATCTTCATCAACATACAAGCGACGTCCCACCCGGAGAGGAGGCAAGCGCCACAAACGGGAGTACAAGGAACAGACAACGGACACCAAGAACAACCCAGAATCGACACAAAAAGAAGTGGTAAACATTTCTTCTGTTAATTTAACATTAGCACAGACTGATCTTTTGTCCAAGGGCCTCAATTTTTGCCCGACCTTTCATCCGGACTGGTTCCAGGTCGAGTTGGATTGCCATCAATTTTTTAGGAAACTTAAGTTAAAAGTAATGTTTGCTAATAAACCTGTAAACCCACATGTGGATCGCGCTGATTGCAGGGATGTGAGCTTCAGGGCTGGAGATTTGGGCTTGAAGCCCCCCAGCAACTTTAACCCACACACTAGCTCCAGTGCGATCGATACTTTTTGTGCATTAGTAAGACGAGATATTGAAAAATTTAAATCAGAACAACATGTGTCAATACGTCCTAACTTGACCAAAAAACAACAACTTGCATTAAATCAAATTGCCCATGACCACAACCTGGTGGTAAAACCCGCCGATAAAGGCGGGGCGGTTGTGGTCATGGACCGATCGAAGTACTTGAGTGAAGTCTATAGACAATTATCTGATGTGACTACGTACAAACAATTGAAAAATGATCCAAAAAGAGAGATAGCCAGTAGGATTCAGGAGTGCCTGGGCCCTGCTTTACAAAAGGGTTTGATTGACAAAGCACTTTATGATTTTCTTGTGGTTCCTTGTCCAACGACCCCTTTTTTATATATTCTGCCTAAAATCCACAAGTCCCTTGTGGACCCTCCCGGTAGACCAATTGTCTCCGGGAGGGGGTCGATTACTAGCCAGATCTCTATTTTTTTGGACAGGATTCTAAGAACCTACGCTGTGAACTCGAAGTCTTTTATTAGAGACACAGCGGATTTTCTTAGAAAAATAGAATTAATCAAGATTCCTGAAAATACAATTTTGGCGTCCTTAGACGTCTCTTCATTGTACACATCTATACCCCATGAGGCAGGACTGGAGGCAGTCCAGCTGGCTATCTCACTGGACCATTCACAGGAAGAGAGTAAATTGATCTTGACATTACTGGAAATTGTACTGAAACATAATTACTTTATGTTTAACGACATTTTTTATTTGCAGTTGTCTGGGACCGCCATGGGCACGAACGTGGCGCCCACGTACGCGAACGTGTTCATGGCGGCCCTAGAGGAGACATTCGTCTATGTGAGCCACCACTTCAGCCATGTGCTGGGGTGGTGGCGCTACATAGACGATGTCTTTTTAATTTGGACAGGTACACATGAACAACTTTTGGAGCCTACGACTGGTAAAGTACCTGTTAACCATGCTTCTTCATTTTCTAATGCCGACATTGGCCGCATTTTGGGGGCGGCAGAAGGGGATATGTCCTTCTTGCATGTCCCGACTAATATAGATCTACAAAGACAATATGAATATGAATCCAGACGGTTGCTGTCCCTAACCCTACATTTGTCTACACTTGGCGAGTACTACAAATCTGAGCGAATACCTAGGGGGATGCGCCTTCAACCCAGAGAGAATGCCTATATGGGGAACCCCGAGTATAGACAACGCTATGAGTTACTTGCCAATAGGTTTTCACTGGATTTAATTCTATTGAATATGGATATGTTACAGAAAGATATTGTGACTGTGAAAGACAAGATGACAAATGCTGAGATTACATTGAAATCAATTTTATCCGAGGAGGACTTTGATAAGTTTATTTCTAAACACTCTGTCTTTCTACAAAAATTGAAAAATGAAGTTGAAAATACCAAAAGACATAAGTGGTATAGAGACTCCACTGACTACAGCAATAGTCGGATCTATATGTGGGGGTCTCAGTCTGTGACTAGACGGTCACCTAGGAAAACTAGAGACACCAAACTTGATTTAAAAGACAGAGTACAGACCACAACTAATGATTTTCCCTCCTCCAATACCGTAACACAGGATTTTTTAGATCTTCATCAACATACAAGCGACGTCCCACCCGGAGAGGAGGCAAGCGCCACAAACGGGAGTACAAGGAACAGACAACGGACACCAAGAACAACCCAGAATCGACACAAAAAGAAGTGGTAAACATTTCTTCTGTTAATTTAACATTAGCACAGACTGATCTTTTGTCCAAGGGCCTCAATTTTTGCCCGACCTTTCATCCGGACTGGTTCCAGGTCGAGTTGGATTGCCATCAATTTTTTAGGAAACTTAAGTTGAAAGTAATGTTTGCTAATAAACCTGTAAACCCACATGTGGATCGCGCTGATTGCAGGGATGTGAGCTTCAGGGCTGGAGATTTGGGCTTGAAGCCCCCCAGCAACTTTAACCCACACACTAGCTCCAGTGCGATCGATACTTTTTGTGCATTAGTAAGACGAGATATTGAAAACTTTAAATCAGAACAACATGTGTCAATACGTCCTAACTTGACCAAAAAACAACAACTTGCATTAAATCAAATTGCCCATGACCACAACCTGGTGGTAAAACCCACCGATAAAGGCGGGGCGGTTGTGGTCATGGACCGATCGAAGTACTTGAGTGAAGTCTATAGACAATTATCTGATGTGACTACGTACAAACAATTGAAAAATGATCCAAAAAGAGAGATAGCCAGTAGGATTCAGGAGTGCCTGGGCCCTGCTTTACAAAAGGGTTTGATTGACAAAGCACTTTATGATTTTCTTGTGGTTCCTTGTCCAACGACCCCTTTTTTATATATTCTGCCTAAAATCCACAAGTCCCCTGTGGACCCTCCCGGTAGACCAATTGTCTCCGGGAGGGGGTCGATTACTAGCCAGATCTCTATTTTTTTGGACAGGATTCTAAGAACCTACGCTGTGAACTCGAAGTCTTTTATTAGAGACACAGCGGATTTTCTTAGAAAAATAGAATTAATCAAGATTCCTGAAAATACAATTTTGGCGTCCTTAGACGTCTCTTCATTGTACACATCTATACCCCATGAGGCAGGACTGGAGGCAGTCCAGCTGGCTATCTCACTGGACCATTCACAGGAAGAGAGTAAATTGATCTTGACATTACTGGAAATTGTACTGAAACATAATTACTTTATGTTTAACGACATTTTTTATTTGCAGTTGTCTGGGACCGCCATGGGCACGAACGTGGCGCCCACGTACGCGAACGTGTTCATGGCGGCCCTAGAGGAGACATTCGTCTATGTGAGCCACCACTTCAGCCATGTGCTGGGGTGGTGGCGCTACATAGACGATGTCTTTTTAATTTGGACAGGTACACATGAACAACTTTTGGATTTTTTTGGGTTTCTGAACCAGATTCATACTAATATTAAATTTACTTTGACTTCCTTTACGGTTTCAGTACAATTTCTAGATACGTTGGTAAGTGTAGACGGTGGACGGTTGACCACCGACCTATATACGAAACCGACGGACAGCAATTCTGTTTTAAGGTATGACAGTCACCACCCCCGCCCCATGGTACGGTCCCTCCCATCAAGCCAGATGATGAGGGCCCTCCGGGTGGTGGGAGTGGATGACAGAGTTCTACCGGCCTTAGACAAAATGGTGGATAACTTTGCACGCAGAGGGTATCCACGTAATTTACTTTTGGCAAGCAAAGACAAGACCTTAGAATTGGACCGTAAATTACTAATTCACCAGACTGAAAAAACTCCTAAACCACCAAGGATCGCATTTGTATCTACATTTAACAGTAGATCAGACAAGATCGCTGGTGTGGTACGGAAACACTGGGGCATCTTGAGTAAATGTCATCCCGAAATTCCAGAGTTCTGTATACCCCCGTTGATGTCTTATCGGAAGTCTCCGAGCTTGAAGGATCGTTTGGTGAAAACCGACGTATCCACAAGCCCGATGGACCGACAAAAATACTTGACAGTTAATCGTAAGGGTTCATTTCCTTGTGGCACTTGCATCAACTGCCCCAGGATGAACAAGGGTACCTCATTTGTACACCCTCTAACATTAAGGGAATATAAATTGAAATTATTTTTAACTTGTACGTCGCATTTTGTCATCTATGCACTTTCATGCCCCTGTAGATTACTTTACATTGGTGAGACCACACTCGACTTCCGGACCCGCCTCAACCAGCACCGGTATTCGATCAGGAAGGCTAGACTGGATCTGCCGGTATCTAAACATTTTGTTGAGGCGGGCCATACGGAGAGCGAGTTACGGTTTACACTAATTGATCATGTACCAGAAAGTAAGAAGGGAGGAGACAGAATCAATCGGTTAAAGAAACGTGAGTTGTATTGGATTCATGAGCTGGACACGTTACGCCCACGTGGCCTGAATGTAGATTTCACTGTTACATCAGCTATATATAATGCGTAGGCCATGTCGACTGTTGAGAATGTATCTAAATGGTATACAATGTAATATATATTATTGATACTTTTTCTCTATTCTATTTTAGATGTTGAAATTTTCACTTGTCGGGGGACAGACCAAAGACACCGACATGGAATATACTATCATAATTTTTTTATGTTATCCTCACATGTGTAAAATAAAAGATTTCCTTGTGATTACACTCTAGTTATGTGTGATGTACAAAAATGGGGCAATGTCACATATTCAATCATATACTCTTTTAAGAACATTTTACGTTTTTCTAGGAAGGTTTGGTATCCATATGTATACATGAATGGACGTTGTGCATGTGTGGATTTCAAACATACGCAGACACATAATACCCATTATCAGTATATTTACTTATCATTAACATTACGATTATTACCACTATTTTCTCATGCACTGCACATTTTATATTTTTTTCTATACACCAACCTTGATCCGTTGGTTCTTAGACGCATGTATATATACACACATATACTACATCCTCTTTGTATATTTTTGGGCACAATGAGGAACTTTGATTCCACATTCTAGTACTCACTTTTTTAGTTATACAAATATTTTTTTCCCCCTTTGCCCTTGGCATGATGTCTCTGGATACACATCTGTACATTTATATACATTTGTGTGCCCATTGACGTATTCACTGACACAATTTTTCCCCCCTATACACATGATGCGTTTTTTGATGCGTTTGTTGATACACCATCAATTAATTTTTTGTATGATTGATAGGTTTTCCTGTCATCTACAGATGATTTATTCTGACCTGCTCTGACCTTTGAACGTTATGATATGTTTTTTTGCCCCTACATTTATTTTGTACATCACCATTTATTTCTTTAGATACTATCTATATTCCCACCCACTTTTTTACATTGGGACTTGTGATGTTAGTCTGGTCCTGGTGCTTGGGGCGCTCCCGTGTCTCCGCCAGGTCTCTTGATGCCGTTTTCGGCATCAAAGTGGCAGGTGCGCATGAGCGAGTGTGCGCTCCGGTCACGTGATGACGGGGCGGAGCTCGGGATCGTCACATGACCGGGAGCCATATGACCACATGTGAGACGCCGTAATGGCGGCGTCCATACACAGGAGGTGAGTGGTCTGTCCCCATGGCAATGTTGTTTTTAATCACTGGAAGACGTAGTTGCAGCTGCGTCTTTATTATCTGCACTTTGTATTTTTAATAACAACGATGATCTATTGTATGTACGGTGACCATTGTTGTTTCTAAACACACTGTTATCACTTGCACTTTTTATATTATGAATCTTGTACTGACTATGTCTTTTTTACTGCATGAATTTTGTTTGATTATATTGATTGGAGTTTGTAATTAACTTAATATGATACCATATAAAGGTTTGTCTTGCACATTTGTATACCATGCTTGAAAAAGGTGGTGGATATCACTGAAACGTTGCATTTGTACATGGTTTAATAAACACTGCTGTGTTTTTTACTTGATCCCGTGAGTGCTGCTGGACTTATTGTTGGTATCTATCCATCCATCTATCTCCTATCTATCTATCTCTCTCATATCTATCTCATATCTATCTATATCATATCTATCTATCTCATATCTATCTATCTATCTATCCATCTATTTATGTATCTATCTATCTATCTATCTATCTATCTATCTCATATCTATCTCAGATAGATGAGAGATGAATGAAAGATAGATATATAGATAGATATATAGATAGATACATAAATAGATGGATATATAGAGAGATATGGGATAGATAGAAAGATAGATAGATAGATATGATATAGATAGATAGATAGGAGATAGATGGATATGATATAGATAGATTGATATGATATAGATAGATAGGATATAGAAAGAGAGATAGATAGATAAAGAACAATATGATGCAGCATGCCACAAGTTTGCAGAAAATAGTGGTTTATTCCATCATGTGCATAGACTATGCTGCATCATATTGTTCTTTGTCTGAATTGAGGAAACTGTGGACCCAGGTTCCAAGTATGCGAGCACCCTGACTTCTCTCTAATCTCTGGATTTTGGTTGTGCCGTTTTTATTTGTTATAGATAGATAGAAAGAGATAGTATCTATCTATCATCTATTTATCTATCTTTCTATCCAACTCATATCTATCTATATATCAATCTATTTATGTATCTATCTATCTATATTTCATCTATCTATCTCTCATATCTATCTATCTTTCATCTATCTATCTATCTCTCATCTATCTGAGATAGATATGAGATAGATAGATAGATAAATAGAAAGATAGATAAATACATAAATAGATAGATGGAGATAGATAGATAGATGGATAGATAGATAGATAGATAGATAGATAGATAGATAGATGATTGATAGATAGATAGATCAGTGTTTCCCAACCAGGGGGCCTCCAGCTGTTGCAAAACTACAACTCCGAGTATGCTCATAAAGTCAAAGACATGCTGGGAGTTGTCGTTTTGGAATAGCTAGAGGCCCCCTGATTGGGATACACTGATCTATCTATCTATCTATCTATCTCATATCTATCTATCTATCTATCTATCATCTATCATCTATCTATCTATCTATCTATCTATCTCATATCTATCTATTAATCTATATTATCTAAGTGTTTTATTCCCCCCATGGATGTGTGACGTTTCAATAGCATCCCGCCATCTTTATCATACGTACAGTTGTACATTCTGTAGTCTCTGTGACATCACTGTGCTTCATAATAAACTGTGACATCACTGTGCTTCATAATAAACTGTGACATCACTGTGCTTCATAATAAACTGTGACATCACTGTGCTTCATAATAAACTTTGACATCACTGTGCTTCATAATAAACTGTTCACAACTATTTTAGGGGAAAACCCCTAAGGGGAACCCTTAAACTAAGTACCTCCTAAAATGTAACTTTTATTTGTCCTATTAAAATATTAAACTAAATAGTAATGTGTAATTTTCCTTATGGTGTAATCTACACCACTGATTATTTAAAATCACAACCTCAGATCAGCTCCCCTTGTAATATTATAGTAGTGACTGCAATTAATGACAGAATAATTGCACAGCGATCATCATCTTTGGATATGATGAACTGTTTTTGGGGAGTTGTTAGTGGCTGCTAATTAAAAAATCCAAGCATTAGCCAGCGCCTCCAACGTTTCGCTGGCACCCCAGCTTCGTCAGGAAGGGCTGGTGGCTAATGGCCAGTGGGTGTCCCGTGGTTCCTTATATACTACGGCGTCTGATGTCATTAAAACTCGCCGCGGCTCACGTACAGAAGAGGACCTAATCTGAAATATATTCTGGTCCATAGTCATCTGACAACACAGAAGACCACTACAGGCACATGGCTTCCATCGAAACCACAGGGATCTTTTCCCTGTGGCCATTGTACCATGTGTCAGTATACACGGAAAACCAAAAACTTCATCAATCCCCAAAATGGGAACAGCTATACTATTTATGATTTCATAAATTGCTCTAGCAAAAATGTAATCTATGCATTACAATGTACATGTCCCTACATTTATGTAGGTAAAACCACTCAAGAACTGCGACGACGCATAGGGAAACATTTGAGTACCAATAGGACCTTAACAGATACCCCAGTGGCTAGACACATGAAAGAAAAACATCAGAACAACCTAAAAGAACTTACCTTTTGGGGTATCCGACAAATGAAACTTGGACCAAGGAAGGGCGATATTGATGGAATTTTGTTAAGAGAGGAAGCTAGATGGATTTATCGTTTGAATTGTAGACACCCTCATGGTCTTAATGAGGGCTTTTCTTTTTCCGCATTTTTAGAATAGTAGTGACATATATTAATATATCTACACCTTTATTATGATCCCGATGAGTTCAATAATATCATAGTCCTTTCTCATTATATAGTTCTCACCTTCTTTCCCAATTAGGGATTTTGTTCAATTAAACTTTTTCATATATAATAACATGATGAGAACTATTATAATTATCAATCGGCCTGATCTCATAATAAATAGCCTTCTCCTAATGTTGAGGTAACCTATCATAGAATATCATACCTGGTCACTTATAACAACAATAACTACTTATTATTTAGTGCTGGCACAGTCATGTAGTAGATAATTGCACACTCAATTGTACTTTAAATAGTATCTCCATGTTGGTACATATATGTACATGCAATTGTATTCAAAATAGTATATCTATAATGATTTACCTATATGTATTCACACTATCAATTAAGGGAATTGTAGGTCCCCCAATTCAACCTCCTTTCCTCCCCTTCCTTCCCTCCCCCCTTCTCTTTCTTTTCTTTGTTTATAAAGGAATAACACTTATTTTTTACATTTAAGCTCATCACAATTGTGTAACAGTATATTTATAATGATTTACCTTTATGTATTTACACTAACACAAAAAGGAATTATAGGTTCCCCAACTCACATCCCCTCCCCTCTTCCCTCCCTTCCCTCCCCTTTCCTCCCCTGTCTATAATATAATCACATTCACATCACACTTAAGGTTATCACAAGTGAAAAATAATATAGGATATAATCAAAATCACAATCGTGAAATTATACAGGATATAACTAAAATATATACATATATAAGTTATTTAGAGCTCGAGCCATAACAAACACAATCATAGTACATAGACATGTGTTGTATACCTGGTTCTATGTAGTTAAAGTAATGACAACACAGGTACACTAAGTCCGGTTACATGCACAGAAACAACAACGGCAGTAGAAATAAACTAAGTCCGGCGGCATGCGCACAAACATCCATGTCAGTGGAATAATATTAAGTCCGCTGGCATGCGCAGTGACCCCAACGAAAATAAAATAGAATCAAAGTCCAGTGTCATGCGCACGAGCAACTCGTTTACTCACGTGACGCACTTAGGAACATATTGTGATTGGCCATGAGAACAACAACAAACAAACATGTGACTTGAATACCCTGCTATGATAGGCTAATACATGAGAAGTGGAGATAGGCTGAGGGGCCGCAGCGAATTTTAATGACATCAGACGCCGTAGTATATAAGGAACCACGGGACACCCGCTGGCCATTAGCCACCAGCCCTTCCTGACGAAGCTGGGGTGCCAGCGAAACGTTGGAGGCGCTGGCTAATGCTTGGATTTTTTAATTAGCAGCCACTAACAACTCCCCAAAAACAGTTCATCATATCCAAAGATGATGATCGCTGTGCAATTATTCTGTCATTAATTGCAGTCACTACTATAATATTACAAGGGGAGCTGATCTGAGGCTATGATTTTAAATAATCAGTGGTGTAGATTACACCATAAGGAAAATTACACATTACTATTTAGTTTAATATTTTAATAGGACAAATAAAAGTTACATTTTAGGAGGTACTTAGTTTTAGGGTTCCCCTTAGGGGGTTTCCCCTAAAATAGTTGTGAATATATTATGACCCTGGTACCCCCTGTGGGGCATTTGTTGTGATATAGTATAATTGAGAAGTATATTCTCATTATTCCCACTCCAGCATGTCTGGTTTCTTGTCACAACCTATCAATGCGGAAATATTCAATACAGAAGCTACACATGTTTTTTCCACATCCAATTTACCATTAAATCAAGTTGATATTAATCAGGCGTTTAAGACCCTAAATAAAACATATAAATCATATATACGATCCTGGTGGGAAGTCTCCAGTTTAGAGACGTACTCTCAGCAGAGATTAGTAAATAGGGGTCTCAGGTCACATCTCATCCCAAATTCACATAAGGAGGACGATTCGTTTATAAGAGGGTGGGAGACCCTACAAACAGAAAACTTCCTTATAATTATCTACTACTTATTGGAATACGAGAGGGGCTATTTGGTGAAAATCTCGGAACAACTTGATACAGAGATAAAACAAATTTCAACTTTGAATAACAATCCAGAATTTGTTAACCTAGAACAAAAACTACAGAAAGACCTTGAGAGTTATAAAAGTGAACTAAAAGACAGAAAACACAATAAATACATCAGAGATTATACCGACTTTGCTACAGGCAGAATATACGATTATAAAGAAAAGAATACATCTAGGACTAATTATTCAAGTACACAAATACGCCACCGACTCGATTCCGATACTTCTGGAACTGAATATCACTCAGATTCCAGTAATCAATCTAGTACAGGTACTAAACGCAAATACAAAGATCAAAATAAAGGTTCTAGAAAACCACCATTTAAACGTAATCCTCGTCCCAACAGTAATAAACCACAAACATGGACCCCCAATTCTGCTTCCTCCTCCTACTCTGTTTCCAATCCATCACAGAATGGGAATAAAGCACATACAAATACTTCTGCGGCCCATCTTCCATCAAACGGCCAGACACAGGTGAATTTGACTTTGCCTGTCTCGAGAAATACTGTGCCAATACCAACAAATCCACCACATTTTTTAGGGGTACAGACCCCTCACTTACACCCTCCCAATCTTATACATCCTCAAACCTCCATAGCACCACCAATCAATACGTGGGCTCTTCAGGCTGCACCTCTAACTCCAGCCCCCACTCCATTCAGACCGAGAATGATGTAGAGATTGACAGGATGGAGATACAAGATAGTGTAGAAAATAAACATACAATGCAAATTTTCAACCTTTCCTCACATGTTCTTGGCCCATCTGAAAAATCATTACTACTAAAAGGACTTTCCTTTACTCCAGTACCAAAGTTTGATGAATTCGGATGGGTCAAGGACATTAATCTCTTCGCAAGAAAACTATCTTTGCATAAATGGCATGCACAACATGCAAGTGAAGAAAGAGCTAATAGCATACAGGAGTCAAGAGCAATAGAGACTTTGGAATCTCTCTTGTGTGAGATTGAAGGCAATGAGGTACATTTACCTGTCCCCTTCACAAATCTTCGGCCACGATCCAGGATGACACCACCATTTTCCCAATACTCTGCAATAGATACCTTTGTGAACTTAGTTACACAAGACATCAAAAAAATTAAACCCAAATCACGGTTCAGACATTCCAATTTGACATGTGAGGAACAGAAAGCCCTCAAATCCTTACAATCTAACGAGGAACTTATAATTAAGCCGTCCGATCAGGGCGGCAATATTGTCCTCCTGGATCGTGACCTATATATCAATATTGCTCTTGACATTTTTCAAGATGTGGAGACTTACCGTACGTTAGAGCGAGATCCAACTGAAGAGTTCCTGGTTGAGTTGTGAACACTGCTAACAGATGCAGAACAAGAGGGATTAATCACTGAAGATGAATTCAAAACCATTTATAAGCCACATCCTACAGTATCAACTTTTTACATCTTACCAAAAACTCATAAAGGGCTAAACCCAATGAAAGGACGCCCAATTGTGTCTGGAAATAACAACCTTACGCAGGGCGCCAGCATTTAAGCGGATAAAATCCTAGCACCTTTTGTTACCTCCCTCCCTTCATTCCTTAAGGACACTAAGGACACGGTTCTCAAGATCAATGATCTCACAGTCACTGATAACACTCTTTTGATGAGTTTGGATGTTGAGAATTTATACAGCAACATCCAACACCACTTAGGCATCACAGCTATCACTAGTTTTCTTGACACAAAAAGCAGATTATTCACAAAACACAATTCTTTTGTTACACAACTACTTTATTTTGTACTTACTCACAATTTCTTTCTCTTTGGCGGTGCCCTCTACCAGCAGATGAAGGGCACTGCCATGGGGACTTCTTGTGCACCGTCCTATGTTAATTTATTTTTGGGGTGGTGGGAGCACAATTTTGTTTTTGGTGATGATCTTTCTCTTTACACTGAGCACATTATTTATTGGGGGAGGTATATTGACGACATTTTGATTTTTTGGGATGTGGAAGTTTCTTTATTTTTGGATTTCGTACAGAAACTGAACTCTAATTCTATTGGCATGAGGTTCACCTCTGAAATTGGGGAAAAAAAACTCAATTTCTTGGACCTGACGATTTACATTGATAATGACAACCATATTCAAACTAACATTTTTCGCAAACCCACTGCTACCAATAGTCTACTTCATTGGACAAGTCATCATCCGGTTTCCCTCAAAAAAAAAGCATACCTATAGGTCAGTACCTGAGGGCAAAACGTAACTGCTCAGAAGAATATCAGTTCCGACAGGAAAGCCAGCAGCTTATGTCACGATTTACCAATCGGGGGTACCCCAAAAAACATCTTAGAACAGCATATAATCGTGCAACACTGCACAGCAATAGGACTGACCTATTATCATCTAACACTCTTCCGAGTAGTCCTGATGACATCATCAGATGTATAGGGACCTTTGATTCATACACTACACAGATTAAAAACATAATGGAACATCATTGACACATTTTGAGATCTGACCCTGATCTTCAACAACGGATAGGCCCTAAACCAAGTATCACGTACAGAAGAGGACCTAATCTGAAAGATATTCTGGTCCATAGTCATCTGACAACACAGAAGACCACTACAGGCACATGGCTTCCATCGAAACCACAGGGATCTTTTCCCTGTGGCCATTGTACCATGTGTCAGTATACACGGAAAACCAAAAACTTCATCAATCCCCAAAATGGGAACAGCTATACTATTTATGATTTCATAAATTGCTCTAGCAAAAATGTAATCTATGCATTACAATGTACATGTCCCTACATTTATGTAGGTAAAACCACTCAAGAACTGCGACGACGCATAGGGAAAGATTTGAGTACCATTAGGACCTTAACAGATACCCCAGTGGCTAGACACATGAAAGAAAAACATCAGAACAACCTTAAAGAACTTACCTTTTGGGGTATCCGACAAATGAAACTTGGACCAAGGAAGGGCGATATTGATGGAATTCTGTTAAGAGAGGAAGCTAGATGGATTTATCGTTTGAATTGTAGACACCCTCATGGTCTTAATGAGGGCTTTTCTTTTTCCGCATTTTTAGAATAGTAGTGACATATATTAATATATCTACACCTTTATTATGATCCCGATGAGTTCAATAATATCATAGTCCTTTCTCATTATATAGTTCTCACCTTCTTTCCCAATTAGGGATTTTGTTCAATTAAACTTTTTCATATATAATAACATGATGAGAACTATTATAATTATCAATCGGCCTGATCTCATAATAAATAGCCTTCTCCTAATGTTGAGGTAACCTATCATAGCATATCATACCTGGTCACTTATAACAACAATAACTACTTATTATTTAGTGCTGGCACAGTCATGTAGCAGATAATTGCACACTCAATTGTACTTTAAATAGTATCTTCATGTTGGTACATATATGTACATGCAATTGTATTCAAAATAGTATATCTATAATAATTTACCTATATGTATTCACACTATCAATTAAGGGAATTGTAGGTCCCACAATTCAACCTCCTTTCCTCCCCTTCCTTCCTTTCTTCCTTCCCTCCCCCCTTCTCTTTCTTTTCTTTGTTTATAAAGGAATAACACTTATTTTTTACATTTAAGCTCATCACAATTTTGTAACAGTATATTTATAATGATTTACCTTTATGTATTTACACTAACACAAAAAGGAATTATAGGTTCCCCAACTCACATCCCCTCCCCTCTTCCCTCCCTTCCCTTTCCTCCCCTGTCTATAATATAATCACATTCACATCACACTTAAGGTTATCACAAGTGAAAAATAATATAGGATATAATCAAAATCACAATCGTGAAATTATACAGGTTATAACTAAAATATTGTGCCCCCATATATATTCATATATAAGTTATTTAGAGCTCGAGCCATAACAAACACAATCATAGTACATAGACATGTGTTGTATACCTGGTTCTATGCAGTTAAAATAATGACAACACAGGTACACTAAGTCCGGTTACATGCACAGAAACAACAACGGCAGTAGAAATAAACTAAGTCCGGCGGCATGCGCACAAACATCCATGTCAGTGGAATAATATTAAGTCCGCTGGCATGCGCAGTGACCCCAACGAAAATAAAATAGAATCAAAGTCCAGTGTCATGCGCACGAGCAACTCGTGAACACAGTGAGTATATACAGGGTTTCAATAAAGTTGGACGACATGCGTGTCGCTTGTCAGTGACGCGCGTGTTTACTCACGTGACGCACTTAGGAACATATTGTGATTGGCCATGAGAACAACAACAAACAAACATGTGACTTGAATACCCTGCTATGATAGGCTAATACATGAGAAGTGGAGATAGGCTGAGGGGCCGCGGCGAATTTTAATGACATCAGACGCCGTAGTATATAAGGAACCACGGGACACCCGCTGGCCATTAGCCACCAGCCCGTCCTGACGAAGCTGGGGTGCCTGCGAAACGTTGTAGGCGCTGGCTAATGCTTGGATTTTTTAATTAGCAGCCACTAACAACTCCCCAAAAACAGTTCATCATATCCAAAGATGATGATCGCTGTGCAATTATTCTGTCATTAATTGCAGTCACTACTATAATATTACAAGGGGAGCTGATCTGAGGCTGTGATTTTAAATAATCAGTGGTGTAGATTACACCATAAGGAAAATTACACATTACTATTTAGTTTAATATTTTAATAGGACAAATAAAAGTTACATTTTAGGAGGTACTGTCACGATCCCGGCTGGTAGGAGGTGGATCCTCTGTGCCAGAGAGGGATTGGCGAGGACCGTGCTAGTGGACCGGTTCTAAGTCACTACAGGTTTTCACCAGAGCCCGCCGCAAAGCGGGATGGTCTTGCTGCGGCGGTAGTGACCAGGTCGTATCCACTAGCAACGGCTCAACCTCTCTGACTGCTGAAGATAGGCGCGGTACAAGGGAGTAGACAGAAGCAAGGTCGGACGTAGCAGAAGGTCGGGGCAGGCAGCAAGGATCGTAGTCAGGGGCAACGGCAGGAGGTCAGGAACACGGCTAGGAACAAACAAGGGAACGCTTTCACTAGGCACAAGGGCAACAAGATCCGGCAAGGGAGTGCAGGGGAAGTGAGGTATAAGTAGGGAGTGCACAGGTGGAAACTAATTAAGCTAATTGGGAAGATTGGGCCAGGCACCATCATTGGTGCACTGGCCCTTTAAATCGCAGAGACCCGGCGCGCGCGCCCTAGGGAGCGGGGCCGCGCGCGCCGGGACAGGACCGACGGAGAGCGAGTCAGGTACGGGGACCGGGGTGCGCATCGCGAGCGGGCGCCACCCGCATCGCGAATCGCATCCCGGCTGGAGGCGGGACCGCAGCGCACCCGGTCAGTGGATCTGACCGGGGCGCTGCAACAACGAGGATGAGGCGAGCGCTCCGGGGAGGAACGGGGACCCGGAGCGCTCGGCGTAACAGTACCCCCCCCCCTTGGGTCTCCCCCTCTTCTTGGGGCCAAAGAACCTGAGGAAAAAAAACTCAATTTTTCCGTGATGAGGTCCGATGCACATTAGGAGGGGTTCCGTGCGGTAACGCACGAGACAGTCCAATTTTTCATTGTAAACACAATTGATGTAGAGGGGTCTGGCGAGACTGGTCACAGGGACGTTGAACCTGTTGATAAGAGAGGCCAAAAAAAAAATTTCCTGCAGATCCGGAATCCAAGAAGGCCATAGTAGAGAAGGTAGAGGCAGATATCCGCACAGGCACAGTAAGGCGTGGAGAAGCAGAGTTGACATCAAGAACTGTGTCACCTTTGTGCGGAGTCAGCGTACGTCTTTCCAGGCGGGGAGGACGGATAGGACAATCCTTCAGGAAGTGTTCGGTACCGGCACTGTACAGGCAGAGATTCTCCATGCGGCGTCGTGTCCTCTCTAGAGGTGTCAAGCGAGACCGGTCAACTTGCATAGCCTCCGCGGCGGGAGGCACAGGAACGGATTGCAGAGGACCAGAGGAGAGAGGAGCCGGGGAGAAAAAACGCCTTGTGCGAACAAAGTCCATATCCAGGCGGAGCTCCAGACGCCATCCGGAAAAACGCATGTCAATGCGAGTGGCAAGATGAATGAGTTCATGTAGGTTAGCAGGAGTCTCTCGTGCGGCCAGAACATCTTTAATGTTGCTGGATAGGCCTTTTTTAAAGGTCGCGCAGAGAGCCTCACTATTCCAGGACAACTCGGAAGCAAGAGCACGGAACTGAATGGCGTACTCGCCAACGGAAGAAACACCCTGGGCCAGGTTCAGCAGGGCAGTCTCGGCAGAAGAAGCTCGGGAAGGCTCCTCGAAGACACCACGGACCTCAGCGAAGAAGGACTGGACTGTGGCTGTGGCCCCAGACAAGGCCTTTCCAGAAAGGAGACCACGGCAGAGTCTAGAGTCCTCATCAAATTTGTCCGGCAGGGACAAGCAGGGGTTAGGAGCGGCCGGTTGCTGCGGAGGAGTTGCAGGAGCCGGCGGAGGAGATGGTTGTTGCAGTTGCAGCTGCTGTAACTGTGACTTCAGTTGCTGTGTCACGGTGGACAAGTATGCCAGCTGGTGATTTTGTTGGGTGATCATCGTGGAAATGTCGGCAAGACTTGACAGCGGCACCTCAGCGGAATCCATGGCCGGACGCTGCGGAGGAGTTGCAGGAGACGGCGGAGGAGATGGTTGTTGCAGTTGCAGCTGCTGTGTCAGTGACAGCAGCTGCTGTAACTGTGACTTCAGTTGCTGTTTCACGGAGGACAAGTATGCCAGCTGGTGATTTTGTTGGGTGATCATCGTGAAAATGTCGGCAAGACTTGACAGCGGCACCTCAGCGGAATCCATGGCCGGATCTACTGTCACGATCCCGGCTGGTAGGAGGTGGATCCTCTGTGCCAGAGAGGGATTGGCGAGGACCGTGCTAGTGGACCGGTTCTAAGTCACTACAGGTTTTCACCAGAGCCCGCCGCAAAGCGGGATGGTCTTGCTGCGGCGGTAGTGACCAGGTCGTATCCACTAGCAACGGCTCAACCTCTCTGACTGCTGAAGATAGGCGCGGTACAAGGGAGTAGACAGAAGCAAGGTCGGACGTAGCAGAAGGTCGGGGCAGGCAGCAAGGATCGTAGTCAGGGGCAACGGCAGGAGGTCAGGAACACGGCTAGGAACAAACAAGGGAACGCTTTCACTAGGCACAAGGGCAACAAGATCCGGCAAGGGAGTGCAGGGGAAGTGAGGTATAAGTAGGGAGTGCACAGGTGGAAACTAATTAAGCTAATTGGGAAGATTGGGCCAGGCACCATCATTGGTGCACTGGCCCTTTAAATCGCAGAGACCCGGCGCGCGCGCCCTAGGGAGCGGGGCCGCGCGCGCCGGGACAGGACCGACGGAGAGCGAGTCAGGTACGGGGACCGGGGTGCGCATCGCGAGCGGGCGCCACCCGCATCGCGAATCGCATCCCGGCTGGAGGCGGGACCGCAGCGCACCCGGTCAGTGGATCTGACCGGGGCGCTGCAACAACGAGGATAAGGCGAGCGCTCCGGGGAGGAACGGGGACCCGGAGCGCTCGGCGTAACAGGTACTTAGTTTAAGGGTTCCCCTTAGGGGGTTTCCCCTAAAATAGTTGTGAATATATTATGACCCTGGTACCCCCTGTGGGGCATTTGTTGTGATATATAATAAACTGTGACATCACTGTGCTTCATAATAAACTGTGATATCACTGTGCTTCATAATAAACTGTGACATCACTGTGCTTCATAATAAACTGTGACATCACTGTGCTTCATAATAAACTGTGACATCACTGTGCTTCATTATAAACTGTGACATCACTGTGCTTCATAATAAACTGTGACATCACTGTGCTTCATAATAAACTGTGACATCACTGTGCTTCATAATAAACTGTGACATCACTGTGCTTCATAATAAACTGTGACATCACTGTGCTTCATAATAAACTGTGACATCACTGTGCTTCATAATAAACTGTGACATCACTGTGCTTCATCCTGTAATTTGATGTCACTGTGTATAACAACCCTGTAGTGACATCACAGTTTATTATTCTTGAACGCTGACTTCACTGTGTATATTTTCCCGGTACAATGACATCACTGTATAGTTACCCTCTACTGTGACAACAGTGCGTTTATTAACCCTGTAGTGGCAAAACTGTTTATTGTCCCTGTACAGAGACATTACTGTTTATGTTAACTCTGAACTGTGATGTCACTGTGCATATTTACCCTGTATTGTCACTCGCAGTGCAAGGTAAATATGTACAGTGGCATTAGGGTATACAGGCTTAATATATACAGTGATGTCACAGTGCAGTGTAAGTATCAACAGTGATGTTGCAGTTTAGAGATAACACACAGTGATATTATAGTTCAGAGATAATATACATAGTTATGTCACAGTACAGGAATAATACACAGTGATGTCACAGTACATGGATAATACACACAGTGATGTCACAGTACAGGGATAATACACACACAGTGATGTAACAGTACAGGGATAACACACAGTGATGTCACAGTACAGGAATAATACACAGTGATGTAACAGTACATGGATAATACACACATTGATGTCACAGTACAGGGATAATACACACCGTGATGTCACAGTACAGGGATAATACACACACTGATGTCACAGTACAGGGATAATACACACAGTGATGTCACAGTACAGGAATAATACACAGTGATGTCACAGTACAGGGAATATACACAGTGATGTCACAGTACAGGGATAATACACAGTGATGTCACAGTACATGGATAATACACACAGTGATGTCACAGTACAGGGATAATACACACAGTGATGTCACAGTACAGGGATAATACACACAGTGATGTCACAGTACAGGGATAATATACACAGTGATGTCACAGTACAGGGATAATACACAGTGATGTCACAGTACATGGATAATACACACAGTGATGTCACAGTACAGGGATAATACACAGTGATGTCACAGTACAGGGATAATACACACAGTGATGTCACAGTACAGGGATAATACACACAGTGATGTCACAGTACAGGGATAATACACACAGTGATGTCACAGTATAGGGATAATACACAGTGATGTCACAGTACAGGGATAATACATACAGTGATGTCACAGTACAGGGATAATATACACAGTGATGTCACAGCACATGGATAATACACAGTGATGTCACAGTACAGGGATAAGACACACAGTGATGTCACAGTGCAGGGATAGTACACACAGTGATGTCACAGCACATGGATAATACACAGTGATGTCACAGTACAGGGATAATACACACAGTGATGTCATAGTACAGAGATAATACACAGTTATGTCACAGTACAGGGATAATACACACAGTGATGTCACAGTACAGGGATAATACACAGTGATGTCACAGTACAGGGATAATACACACAGTGATGTCACAGTACAGGGATAATGCACAGTGATGTCACAGTACAGGAATAATACACAGTGATGTCACAGTACAGAGCTAATGCACAGTGATGTCACAGTACAGGGATAATACACACAGTGATGTCACAGTACAGGGATAATACACACACAGTGATGTCACAGTACAGGGATAACACACAGTGATGTCACAGTACAGGAATAATACACAGTGATGTAACAGTACATGGATAATACACACATTGATGTCACAGTACAGGGATAATACACACAGTGATGTCACAGTACAGGGATAATAAACACACTGATGTCACAGTACAGGGATAATACACACAGTGATGTCACAGTACAGGAATAATACACAGTGATGTCACAGTACAGGGAATATACACAGTGATGTCACAGTACAGGGATAATACACAGTGATGTCACAGTACATGGATAATACACACAGTGATGTCACAGTACAGGGATAATACACAGTGATGTCACAGTACATGGATAATACACACAGTGATGTCACAGTACAGGGATAATACACACAGTGATGTCACAGTACAGGGATAATACACACAGTGATGTCACAGTACAGGGATAATATACACAGTGATGTCACAGTACAGGGATAATACACAGTGATGTCACAGTACATGGATAATACACACAGTGATGTCACAGTACAGGGATAATACACAGTGATGTCACAGTACAGGGATAATACACACAGTGATGTCACAGTACAGGGATAATACACACAGTGATGTCACAGTACAGGGATAATACACACAGTGATGTCACAGTATAGGGATAATACACAGTGATGTCACAGTACAGGGATAATACATACAGTGATGTCACAGTACAGGGATAATATACACAGTGATGTCACAGCACATGGATAATACACAGTGATGTCACAGTACAGGGATAAGACACACAGTGATGTCACAGTGCAGGGATAGTACACACAGTGATGTCACAGCACATGGATAATACACAGTGATGTCACAGTACAGGGATAATACACACAGTGATGTCATAGTACAGAGATAATACACAGTTATGTCACAGTACAGGGATAATACACACAGTGATGTCACAGTACAGGGATAATACACAGTGATGTCACAGTACAGGGATAATACACACAGTGATGTCACAGTACAGGGATAATGCACAGTGATGTCACAGTACAGGAATAATACACAGTGATGTCACAGTACAGAGCTAATGCACAGTGATGTCACAGTACAGGGATAATACACACAGTGATGTCACAGTACAGGGATAATACACACACAGTGATGTCACAGTACAGGGATAACACACAGTGATGTCACAGTACAGGAATAATACACAGTGATGTAACAGTACATGGATAATACACACATTGATGTCACAGTACAGGGATAATACACACAGTGATGTCACAGTACAGGGATAATAAACACACTGATGTCACAGTACAGGGATAATACACACAGTGATGTCACAGTACAGGAATAATACACAGTGATGTCACAGTACAGGGAATATACACAGTGATGTCACAGTACAGGGATAATACACAGTGATGTCACAGTACATGGATAATACACACAGTGATGTCACAGTACAGGGATAATACACACAGTGATGTCACAGTACAGGGATAATACACACAGTGATGTCACAGTACAGGGATAATACACACAGTGATGTCACAGTACAGGGATAATATACACAGTGATGTCACAGTACAGGGATAATACACAGTGATGTCACAGTACATGGATAATACACACAGTGATGTCACAGTACAGGGATAATACACAGTGATGTCACAGTACAGGGATAATACACACAGTGATGTCACAGTACAGGGATAATACACACAGTGATGTCACAGTACAGGGATAATACACACAGTGATGTCACAGTATAGGGATAATACACAGTGATGTCACAGTACAGGGATAATACATACAGTGATGTCACAGTACAGGGATAATATACACAGTGATGTCACAGCACATGGATAATACACAGTGATGTCACAGTACAGGGATAAGACACACAGTGATGTCACAGTGCAGGGATAGTACACACAGTGATGTCACAGCACATGGATAATACACAGTGATGTCACAGTACAGGGATAATACACACAGTGATGTCATAGTACAGAGATAATACACAGTTATGTCACAGTACAGGGATAATACACACAGTGATGTCACAGTACAGGGATAATACACAGTGATGTCACAGTACAGGGATAATACACACAGTGATGTCACAGTACAGGGATAATGCACAGTGATGTCACAGTACAGGAATAATACACAGTGATGTCACAGTACAGAGCTAATGCACAGTGATGTCACAGTACAGGGATAATACACACAGTGATATCACAGTACAGGGATAATGCACAGTGATGTCACAGTACAGGGATAGTACACAGTGATGTCACAGTACAGGGATAATACACAGTTATGTCACAGTACAGAGATAATACACAGTGATGTCACAGTACAGGGATAATATACACAGTGATGTCACAGTACAGGGATAATGCACAGTGATGTCACAGTACAGGGATAATACACAGTGATGTCACAATACAGGGATAATACAAAGTGATGTCACAGTACAGGGATAATACACACAGTGATGTCACAGTACAGGGATAATACACAGTGATGTCACAGTACAGGAATAATACACAGTGATGTCACAGTACAGGGATAATACACAGTGATGTCACAGTACAGGGATAATGCACAGTGATGTCACAGTACAGGGATAATACACACAGTGATGTCACAGTACAGTGATAATACACAGTAATGTCACAGTACAGGGATAATACACACTGTGATGTGTACAGCTGGTATCTACCACTATAAGGCCAGTGTATGTGGGAGTATTGGTAATTGTAAAATGAATTTTATACAGTAACAATTGGTGTTAGTCGGTCATTAGTCAGTCACAATGGTAGTCGTGGTCATGGTGTGGCAGTATTATTGGTTTCTTGCTAGTAACGCACACAACTAACAGTAAGCACCTTTTGTCTGGAGGTGCTGACCATTTTTATTTTTTTGTACTGGTATTATCAGTAATATTGGTGTCAGTAACAGTACATAATATGTATGATGACAATATTTCCTCCCTGTATGCTGGTATTATTGGTAATATTGGTCTCAGTATACAGGATTTGGTCAGTTACAGTATGATGGTAATATGTATGTTGATAATATTCCTCCTTGTATACTGATATTATTTGTAATATTAGTCTCAGTATACAGGTCATTGTTCGCACTAGCGTCTAGCTCACCGGTGCGGCATGGAGCCGCTTTGCCTGCACACCCTGGAATTAAAGCATGAAGTCTTGCAAAAGATTGGTGAGTTGCCTGTAATTTTTCTACATCATTGCGATTGAATGAACTGTCTTTACCTATATTACATGAGCACCACCATATTACAAGCCTGTGCTGTCTGATACTTTAGAGTCCGGATTATAGGACGAACGTATTTTTTGTAAACCACACAATACAGGTAGTGCCAGCACGCTTCTATCTACACATATATTACTTATGTTAATGTTTGACAGGGAACTGGCCAAAAAATAAGTGACATGTCACTTCTTCTCCACGTAGACACATGCTGAAGCTGCCTTTGAAGTCAATGAGATCTTCATGGTCCCCCGATGCTGCCCTTGGCTTGGATATAATTTGCACGTGCAATGTATAAATGTGGTGTTGTTATAATTGCCCCCCCTACTTTTGTCCTGGCCCCCAGTGTGCCCCCCCAAAATTTGAAAGCTGGAGACGCCACTGTGTGGCGGGTGCGCGGTGATCCGCTGGTCCAGCAGCGGCAATGGCGGGTGTGTGACGATGGCAGGGGTAGGTGCCCACTCCATTGCCAAGCACCCGCCATCACTGCTGCCGGACCTCCGCCCACGTGTGGAAGTCCAGGGAGAGCGGGGCACAGCGGGCTGAGAGGGAAGGGGAAGTCCTTACTTACCCGGTGGCGACATGTGGGGATCCGGCAGGCTTCGGAGGCATCTGACTAGCCAGTGAGTGGTCGACGGTGGCCCTCAAAAGCATGCAGACAGTCTGGCCATGCTGGGAATTGTAGTTTTGCAACATCTGGAGGACCACTGTTTGGAGACCACTGTGTAGTGGCCGCAAAACTGTGATCCTCCAGATGTTGCAAAACTACAACTCCCAGCATGCCCAGACAGCAATTGGCTGTCTGGGCATGCTGGGAGTTGTAGTTTTGCAACAGCTGGAGGCACACAACTACAACTCCCAGCATGCCCAGACAGCCGTTTGCAGCCAGGCATGCTGGGAGTTGTAGTTTTGCAACATCTGGAGGACTACAGTTTGGAGACCACTGTGTAGCGGTCGCCAAACTGTGATCCTCCATTTGTTGCAAAACTACAACTCCCAGCATGCCCAGACAGCCAATTGCTGTCTGGGCATGCTGGGAGTTGTAGTTTTGCAACATCTGGAGGATCACAGTTTGGCGACCACTTCACAGTGGTCTCCAAACAGTGGTCCTCCAGATATTGCAAAACTACAATTCCCAGCATGGCCAGACTGTCTGGACATGCTGGGAGTTGCAGTTTTGCATGCTCTTGAGGGCCACCGTCGACCACTCACCGGCCAGTCAGATCCCTCTGAAGCCTGCCGGATCCCCACATGCCGCCAGTTTTGCAACATCTGGAGGATCACAGTTTGGAGACCACTACACAGTGGTCTCCAAACTGTAGTCCTCCAGATGTTGCGAAACTATAACTCCCAGCATGCCTGGCTGCAAATGGCTGTCTGGGCACGCTGGGAGTTGTAGTTGTGTGGCTTCAGCTGTTGCAAAACTACAACTCCCAGCATGCCCGACAGCCAATTGCTGTCTGTGCATGCTGGGATTTGTAGTTTTGCAACATCTGGAGGGCCACAGTTTGGAGATCACTGTGCAGTGGTCTCTAAACTGTAGCCCTCCGGATGTTGCAACACTGCAAATCCCAGCATGCCCAAACAGCTGACTCGGCATGCTGGGAGTTGTAGTTGCATACCTCCAGCTGTTGCATAACTACATTTCCCAGCATGCCCTTCAGCGATCAGTACATGCTGGGAGTTGTAGTTTTTCAACAGCTGGAGGCACCCTGCTTGGAAAATACTGAATCATGTAACAGAACCTAACTGAAGGTTTTCCAACCAATGTGCCTCCAGCTGTTGCAAAAGTAGTTTTGCAACAGCTGGAGGTTTGCCCCCCCCCCCCCATGTGAATGTACAGGGTACATTCACGCGGGCAGGTTTACAGTAAGTTTCCTGCTTCCAGTTTGAGCTGCGGCAAATTTTCTGCCGCGGCGCAAACTCCTAGCGGGAAACTCACTGTAAACCCGTCAGTGGGGAAAACAATACATATACACCCCCTTACACTGTCCCCCCGAATAAAAATATAAAACATATTGTATGGCAATGTTTCCAAAACAGAGCCTCCAGCTGTTGCAAAACAACAACTCCCAGCATTTCTGGACAGCCACTGACTGTCCAGGCATGCTGGGAGTTTAGCAACAGCTGGAGGCACCCTGTTTGGGAATCACTGGCGTAGAATACCCCTATGTCCCCCCCTATGCAATCCCTATTTTTGTCCTCAAATGCGCATGGCGCTCTCTCACTTCGGAGCCCTGTCGTATTTCAAGGAAACAGTTTAGGGCCACATATGGGTTATTTCCGTACTCTGGAGCAATTGCGTTACAATGTGTTTTTTTTCTCCTTTTACCCCTTATGAAAAGGAAAAGTTGGGGTCTACATCAGCCGGTTAGTGTAAAACTTTTTTTACACTAACATGCTGGTGGTGCCCCATACTTTTTATATTCACAAGAGGTAAAAAGAAAAAAGACCCCGAAAATTTGTAACGCAAATTTCTCCTGAGTACGGAAATACCCCATATGTGGGCGTAAAATGCTCTGCGGGCACACAATAAGGCTCAGGAGTGAGCGCGCACTATGTACATTTGAGGCCTAAAATGGTGATTTGCACAGGGGTGGCTGATTTTACAGCGGTTCTGACATAAACGCAAAAAAATAAATACCCACATATGACCCCATTTTGGAAACTACACCCCTCAGAGAACGTAACAAGGGGTATAGTGAGCCTGAACACCCCACAGGTTTTTGACAAATATTCGTTAAAGTTGGATGGGAAAATGAAGAAAAAAGATTTTTTCTCACTTAAATGCTGGTGTTACCCTAAATTAGAAAATACCCCATATGTGGATATAAAATTTTGGATTTTGGAGAGAAAATTTGTCCGGAATTGAAGGCCACTTGTGTTTACAAATCCCCCATGGTGCCAGAGCTATGGACACCCCCACCCACATGTGACCCCATTTTGGAAACTACACCCCTCACGGAATGTAATAAGGGGTGCAGTGAGCATTTATGCCACAGGTGTCTGACAGATTTTTGGAACAGTGGTCCGTGAAAATGAAAAATTTTAATTTTCATTTGCACAGCCCACTGTTCCAAGGATCTGTCAAACGTCAGTGGGGTTTAAATGCTCACTGCACCCCTTATTAAATTCTGTGGGGGGTGTAGTTTCCAAAATGTGGTCACATTCTAGCACGACGAGGGGAGGGGGGGGGGGTTTGCGTTTGGAAATGCACAAAGCCCTCGCCTTCTATTCCAACCAAATTATCTCTCCATAAGCTCAATGGCGCTCCTTCTCTTCTGAGCATTGTAGTGCGCCTGCAGTGCTCTTGACATCCACACATGGGGTATTTCCATACTCAGAAGAAATGGGGTTACAAATTTTGGGGGTAATTTTCTCCTATTGCTCCTTGTAAAAATGTAAAATTTGGGAAAAAAGCAGCATTTTAGTGAAAAAGAAAAATTGACACGTCCAATTCTTTTCTGGCACCAAAGGGGGCTTACTAAATGTAACATGCCCCCCAAAAACCATTTCAGAAAAACTCACTCTCCAAAATCCAATTGTTGCTCCTTTCTTTCTGAGCCCTCTAGTGCACCCACAGAACACTTCACATACACATATGAGGTATTTCCTTACTCAAGAGAAATTGGGTTAAACATTTTAGGAAGATTTTTCTCCTTTTGCCCCTTGTAAAAATTCAAAAACTGGGTCTACAAGAACATGCGAGTGTAAAAAATGAAGATTTTGAATTTTCTCCTTCACATTGCTGCTATTCCTGCGAAACACCTAAAGAGTTAACACACTTACTGAAAATCATTCTGAATATTTTGAGGGGTGCAGTTTTTATAATGGGGTCATTTGTGGGGTATTTCTAATATTAAGGCCCCTCAAATCCACTTCAAAACTGAACTGGTCCCTGAAAAATTCTGATTTTGAAAATTTTGTGAAAAATTGGAAAATTGCTGTTATACTTTGAAGCCCTCTGATGTCTTCCAAAAGTAAAAACACGCCAACTTTATGATGTAATCATAAAGTAGACATATTATATATGTGAATCAATATATAATTTATTTGGGATGTCCATTTTCCTTATCAGCAGAGAGTTTCAAAGGTAAAAAAATGCAAATTTTTCAAATTTTACATGAAATTTGGGAATTTTTCACCAAGAAATGATGCACGTATCGACAAAATTTTACCACAAACATAAAGTAGAACATGTCACGAAAAAACAGTCTTGGAATCAGAATGAAAGGTAAAAGCATCCCAGAGTTATTAATGCTTAAAGTGACAGTGGTCAGATGTGCAAAAAAGGCCTGCATCCTTAAAGTAAAAATGAGCTGCGTCCTTAAGGGGTTAAAATAAAAATATCTTATCACTTCAATGCATGCAACATCTGCCCACTACAGTAAATTGCTGGTGAGGCCAAATACTAACCAAACAAATCTACATATTTTTGTTATTTTACAAGCTGCATATTTGTTGTACAAAAGAACATGTGTCTTCAGGGGCATAGCTAAATGCTCAAGGGTTCAGCCTGGCCACCCCATATTCCCTGCAACTTTTACAGACACAACACGCTCATCACTGGGTCTCTGAGGATTCAGGGGGAAGCCGTCTTAGGGCGCAATTACACTACAGAATTTCTTAACAGAATTTTGCTTGGAAATTCCATTGCAACGTGCACGGAATGTCAGAGGCGGAGAGAATGAACATGTTCATTCTTTTGGCAGTAATACATTGCCACATACAGGAACTGGCATAGTCTGTGCAGTACTAGTGCCAACACATTCATTTGTCTGGCCTCCCTTGGAATCTCCACAGTGTGCATGTGCCCTTATAGCAGTGTTTCCCAACCAGGGTGCCTCCAACTGTTGCAAAACTACAACTCCCAGCATGCCCGGACAGCCGAAGGCTAGGGCGGGGGTCCCCTCAGGATCGGTGGTGGCGACAGGAGCAGCAGGATCGATCCCGGCGGCAGGATACAGCGGCGGTGGTCCCGGCAGCAGAATACAACAGGAGGTGAGGCCTGTTCACCTCCTACTGTTGCTTAGCAACAACTCGCAGTATGCAAAGCCGAAGGGCATGCTGGGAGTTTTAGTTTTGCAACAGCTGGAGTTCCAACTACAACTCCCAGCATGCCCTTTTGTAGTCTGTGCATGCTGGGGGTTGTAGTTATGCAACAGCTGGAGGCACATTTTTTCTATTAAAAAGTGTGCATTACCAAAGGGCATGCTGGGAGTTGTAGCAGTGTGCCTCCAGCTGTTGCAAAACTACAACTATCAGCATGCCCTTCGACTGTCAATGCATGCTGATTGTTGCAGTTTTGCAACAGCTGGAGACACACTGGTCGTGAAACCGAGTTTGTTACCTAACTCAGTGTTTCGCAACCACTGTGCCTCCACCTGTTGCAAAAATACAACTCCCAGCATGCACTGAGAGACTGTACATGCTGGGAGTTGTAGTTTTACAACAGCTGGAGGTCTGCCCCCCCCCCATGTGAATATGGTGGGTTTACAGCAGCAAGTTTTCTGCTGTAAGTTTGAGATGCGGAAAATTTTCAGCCGCAGCTCAAACTCGCAGCGAGAAACTTACTGCAAACCCAACCGTGTGAATGTATCCTAAACACACTACACTACACTTCACCCACACAAAATAAAAAGTAAAACACTACATCCGCATTTTAGTGAAAAAAAAAAAAATATTCCTTTTCATGTCCAACTTCAACGCAAAGTCGTCAAACGACTGTGGGGTGTTAAGGCTCACTGTACCACTTGTTACGTTCCTTAAGGGGTGTAGTTCCCCAAATAGTATGCCATGTGGGGTGTTTTTTTGCTGTTCTGGCACCATGTGGGCTTCCTAAATGTGACATGCCCTGCAAAGACCATTTCAGAAAAATTTGCTCTCCAAAATGCTATTGTCGCTCCTTCTCTTCTGAGTCCTCTAGTGCGCCCACAAAGCACTTTACATCCACATATGAGGTATTTCCTTACTCAAGAGAAATTGGTTTACAAACTTTGGGGGACTTTTTCTCCTCTTACCCCTTGTAAAAATAAAAAATATGGGTCTATAAGAACATGTTAATGTGAAAAAAGATTTTGAATTTTCACCTCCACTTTGCTTCTATCCTTTTGAAACACCTAAAGGGTTAACAAACTTTCTCAATGTCATTTTGAATACGTTGAGGGTGCAGTTTTCATAATGGGTCCATTGTGGGGTATTTCTAACATAAAGACCCTCAAATTCCCTTAAAAACTGAACTGGTCCCTGAAAAATTCAGATTTTGAAATTTAAATAAAGTAGACATTGTATATGTGAATCTGTATATAATTTATTTGGTATGTCTATTTTCCTTACAAGCAGAGAGCTTCAAAGTTATAAAAATGCTAAATTTTAAATTTTTTCATGAAATTTTGGCATTTTTCACGAAGAAATTATGCAAGTATCGACGAAAATTTACCACTAACATAAAGTAGAATATGTCACTAAAAAACAGAGTTATTAATGCTTAAAAGTGACAGTGGTCAGAATTCCAAAAACATGCTCTGGTCCTTAAAGGGGTTACATAGTTACATAGTTAATACTGTCGAAAAAAGACATATGTCCATCAAGTTCAACCAGGGAATTAAGGGGTAGGGGTGTGGCGCGATATTGGGGAAGGGGTGGGATTTTATATTTCTTCATAAGAATTAATGTTATTTTGTTCCAGGAATGTATCTAATCCTGTTTTAAAGCTGTTAATTGTTCCTGCTGTGACCAGTTCCTGAGGTAGACCGTTCCATAAATTCACAGTCCTCACGGTAAAGAAGGCGTGTCGCCCCTTGAGACTAAACTTTTTCTTCTCCAGACGGAGGGAGTGCCCCCTCGTCCTTTGGGGGGGTTTAACCTGGAACAGTTTTTCTCCATATTTTTTGTATGGGCCATTAATATACTAATATACGTTTATCATATCCCCCCTTAAACGTCTCTTCTCAAGACTAAACAATTGTAACTCCTTTAATCGCACCTCATAGCTAAGATGATCCATGCCCCATATTAGTTTAGTCGCGCGTCTCTGCACCCTTTCCAACTCCGCAGTGTCCCTTTCATGGACAGGTGCCCAAAACTGAACAGCATATTCCAGGTGAGGCCGTACCAATGCTTTATAAAGGGGGAGTATTATGTCCCTGTCCCTTGAGTCCATGCCTCTTTTGATACATGACAATATCCTGCCGGCTTTGGAAGCAGCAGCCTGACATTGCATGCTATTCTGTAGTCTGTGATCTACAAGTACACCCAGATCCTTCTCTACCAGTGACTCTGCCAGTTTAATCCCCCCTAAGACATACGATGCATGCAGGTTATTAGTACCCAGATGCATAACTTTACATTTATCCACATTGAACCTCATTTGCCAAGTGGATGCCCAGACACTTAGTCTATCCAAGTCATCTTGTAACTTCTACACCTCCTCTATAGACTGTACTGTGCTACAAAACTTGGTGTCATCTGCAAAGATAGAAACAGAGCTGTTAATGCCGTCCTCTAAATCATTGATAAATAAATTAAACAACAGCGGTCCCAGTACAGAACCTTGGGGTACACAACTAATTACCGGGGACCAATCAGAGTACGAATCATTGACCACCACTCTCTGGGTACGATCCATGAGCCAGTGTTCAATCCAGTTACAAACTAAAATTTCCAAACCCAAAGACCTTAACTTACCTGTCAGACGTCTGTGAGGGACAGTATCAAACGCTTTAGCAAAATCCAGAAACACTATATCCACAGCCATTCCTCTGTCAAGGCTTCTACTCACCTCTTCCTAAAAGCAAATTAGATTGGTTTGACAACTTCTATCCTTAGTAAACCCTTGCTGGCTATCACTTATAATACAATTATCCCCTATGTATTCCTGTCTGTAATCCCTTATAAGTCCTTCAAACAATTTACCCACAATGCACGTTAAACTTACCGGTCTATAGTTTCCTGGGGAAGACCTAGAGCCCTTCTTGAAGATTGGTACCACATTCGCCTTGCGCCAGTCCCTTGGCACAATACCAGACACCAGAGAATCTCTAAATATCATGAACAGGGGTACAGATATTACTGAACTTACCTCTCTAAGAACTCTTGGGTGCAATCCATCCGGCCCTGGAGATTTGCTTACATTTATATCACTTAACTTACCTTGTACCATCTCTACATTAAGCCAGTTCAGTACATTACATGATGTGTTACCAGCACTGACCTGGCCAATGTCAGCTCCTTTTTCCATAGTGTATACAGAACTAAAGAACTCATTCAGTAGCTCCGCCTTCTCTTGATCGCCCGTGACAACCTCCCCATTATCATTATTAAGGGGTCCTACATGCTCTGTCCTTGTTTTTTTTGCATTTATATATCTAAAAAAATATTTAGGATTAGTTTTGCTTTCTTTGGCCACCTGTCTCTCGTTTTGAATTTTTGCTGTTTTTATTACATTTTTACAGATTTTATTAAGCTCTTTGTACTGTTTAAATGTTATCGCTGACCCATCAGATTTGTATTTTTTGAAGGCTATTTTTTTGTTGTTTATTGCTCTTTTAACATCATTTGTCAGCCATGTAGGATTTAGTTTTAATCGTTTATATTTGTTCCCCTTTGGTATATATTTAGCTGTATAGTTATTTAGAGTTGATTTAAAGATGTCCCATTTACCTTCTGTATCAGTATTTGAGAACACCTCCCCCCAGTCTATGTCCTGTAGTGCAGCCCTCAGCCCAGGGAAGTTTGTGTCACGATTCGGCTCACAGGTTGTGGATCCTCTGTGTCAGCGAGGGATTGGCGTGGACCGTGCTGGTGGACCGGTTCTAAGAGGCTACTGGTGTTCACCAGAGCCCGCCGCAAAGCGGGATGGTCTTGCTGCGGCAGTAGCAACCAGGTCGTATCCACTAGCAACGGCTCAACCTCGCTGACTGCTGAGAAGGCGTGGGACAGAAGGACTAGGCAGAGGCAAGGTCAGACGTAGCAGAAGGTCGGGGCAGGCGGCAAGGTTCGTAGTCAATATGGATAGCAGGAGTTCAGGTAACACAGGCTTGGACAACACTAAACGCTTTCACTGGCACAAGGCAACAAGATCCGGCAAGAAAGTGCAGGGGAGGTGATCAGATATAGCCAGGGAGCAGGTGGAAGCCAATTAAGCTAATTGGGCCAGGCACCAATCATTGGTGCACTGGCCCTTTAAGTCTAAGAGAGCTGGCGCGCGCCCTAGAGAGCGGAGCCGCGCGCGCCAGCACATGACAGGAGGGGTCCGGGACGGGTAAGTGACCTGGGATGCGATTCGCGAGCGGGCGCGTCCCGCTGTGCGAATCGGATCCCCGATGGCCATGTCAGTGCAGCGCTCCCGGTCAGCGGGACTGACTGGGGCGCTGCAGGGAGAGAGACGCCGTGAGCGCTCCGGGGAGGAGCGGGGACCCGGAGCGCTAGGCGTAACAGTACCCCCCCCCTTAGGTCTCCCCCTTTTTTTGTCCGACAACTGCTTTACCTGGGACGAGGACACCGGGAGTGAATGGAGGGTTTCCTCAAAGGCAGGCAGTACAGCAGGAGTGGGAATGGGGAGGGAGGGCAGAGGGTGAAGCTTGGCACGGGGCAGGGTGACACAAGGACGTGGGCCATGAGGAGGCACTGAGGCTTGCCTGACGGGACTGGGAGGGGGGGAGAGGCATCTCTTGTTGCAAGCAGAGTCCCAGTTCTTGATCTCCCCGGTGGTCCAGTCAAGGGTGGGAGAATGAAGCTGGAGCCATGGCAGACCGAGGAGGACCTCAGAGGTGCAGTTGGGGAGGACGAAAAATTCAATCCTTTCGTGGTGGGGTCCAATGCACATCAAGAGGGGTTCTGTGCGGTAACGCACGGTGCAATCCAATCTGACTCCGTTGACCGCGGAAATGTAGAGCGGTTTGACGAGACGGGTCACCGGGATGCGGAATTTATTCACAAAAGAATCCAGAATAAAATTCCCAGAGGCACCAGAGTCCAAGCAGGCCACGGCTGAGAGGGAGGAGTTGGCTGAAGAAGAAATCCGCACGGGCACCGTGAGACGTGGAGAAGCAGACTTTGAAGCAAGAGACGCCACACCCACGTGAGCTGGGTGCGTGCGTGCGTTTCCCAAACGTGGAGGACGAATAGGGCAATCCACCAAGAAATGCTCGGTACTGGCACAGTACAGACAAAGATTTTCTTCCCTACGGCGATTCCTCTCTTCCTGGGTCAGGCGAGACCGATCCACTTGCATGGCCTCCTCGGCAGGAGGCCCAGGCGTAGATTGCAGCGGATACTGTGGGAGAGGTGCCCAGAGATCTAAGTCTTTTTCCTGGTGGAGCTCTTGATGTCTCTCAGAAAAACGCATGTCAATGCGGGTGGCCAAATGGATAAGTTCTTGCAGGTTGGCAGGAATCTCTCGTGCGGCCAGCACATCCTTGATGCGACTGGATAGGCCTTTTTTAAAGGTCGCGCAGAGAGCCTCGTTATTCCATGATAATTCGGAAGCAAGAGTACGAAATTGGATGGCGTACTCGCCCACTGAAGAATTACCCTGGACCAGGTTCAGCAGGGCAGTCTCGGCAGAAGAAGCTCGGGCTGGCTCCTCGAAGACACTACGGACCTCAGCGAAGAAGGACTGGACTGTGGCTGTGGCAGGATCATTGCGGTCCCAGAGCGGTGTGGCCCAAGACAAGGCCTTTCCTGAAAGAAGGCTCACTACGAACGCCACCTTAGACCGTTCTGTAGGAAACAAGTCCGACAACATCTCCATATGCAGGGAACACTGAGACAAAAATCCACGGCAGAGTCTAGAGTCCCCATCAAATTTGTCCGGCAGGGACAAGCGGAGGCTAGGAGCGGCCACTCGGAGGAGGTGCAGGAGCTGGCGGAGGAGATGGTTGCTGCTGTAGCAGAGGCAGAAGTTGCTGTAACGTGGCGGTCAACTGCGACAGCTGCTGTCCTTGTTGGGCAATTTGCTGCGATTGCTGAGCGACCACCGTGGTAAGGTCAGCGAGACTTGGCAGCGGCACCTCAGCGGGATCCATGGCCGGATCTACTGTCACGATTCGGCTCACAGGTTGTGGATCCACTGTGTCAGCGAGGGATTGGCGTGGACCGTGCTGGTGGACCGGTTCTAAGAGGCTACTGGTTTTCACCAGAGCCCGCCGCAAAGCGGGATGGTCTTGCTGCGGCAGTAGCAACCAGGTCGTATCCACTAGCAACGGCTCAACCTCGCTGACTGCTGAGAAGGCGTGGGACAGAAGGACTAGGCAGAGGCAAGGTCAGACGTAGCAGAAGGTCGGGGCAGGCGGCAAGGTTCGTAGTCAATATGGATAGCAGGAGTTCAGGTAACACAGGCTTGGACAACACTAAACGCTTTCACTGGCACAAGGCAACAAGATCCGGCAAGGGAGTGCAGGGGAGGTGATCAGATATAGCCAGGGAGCAGGTGGAAGCCAATTAAGCTAATTGGGCCAGGCACCAATCATTGGTGCACTGGCCCTTTAAGTCTCAGAGAGCTGGCGCTCGCGCGCCCTAGAGAGCGGAGCCGCGCGCGCCAGCACATGACAGGAGGGGTCCGGGACGGGTAAGTGACCTGGGATGCGATTCGCGAGCGGGCGCGTCCCGCTGTGCGAATCGCATCCCCGACGGCCATGTCAGTGCAGCGCTCCCGGTCAGCGGGACTGACCGGGGCGCTGCAGGGAGAGAGACGCCGTGAGCGCTCCGGGGAGGAGCGGGGACCCGGAGCGCTAGGCGTAACAGTTTGCCTTTTTAAAGTTATATGTTTTTGCCCCGCCTGTCTTTGTTTTCTACATTTTAAGTCAAAAGTAACTATATTGTGGTCGCTATTACCAAGGTTTTCCCGCACAGTTACATTACCAACCAGCTCTGCGTTGTTGGAAATGATCAGATCCAACAAGGCATCACTTCTTGTTGGGTCCTCCACAAACTGGCCCATAAAATTATCCTGCAATAAATTTAGGAATTGTCGCCCCTTTGTAGTTTTAGCCAACCCCGGACCCCAATCTATATCTGGATAGTTAAAATCTCCCATTATTACCACTGTACCTGCCCGGGCGGCCCTCTCTATTTGTTTATACAGCCGACCATCTATCTCTTCAGTGATATTAGGGGGTCTGTAGATTACACCAAATATTATTTTTTCAGTATTTCCCTCCTTTTGTAATTCTACCCACAGTGATTCCACCTCCTCAGAATCATCACACACTATGGCATCGTTCACACTGACTTTCATACCACTTCTTACATACAGACAGACTCCACCACCTTTTCTGTTCATTCTATCCTTGCGAAACAATGTAAACCCCTGCAGATTGACAGCCCAGTCATGCGAGGAGTCCAGCCATGTCTCAGTGACCCCAACTATATCAATATGTTCCTCCAGTATCAAGGCCTCAAGCGCCCCAATTTTATTTGCTAGGCTTCTGGCATTTGTGAACATACACTTTACATTTCCATCCTTTATGCTATTGGGGTTAATGGGATTCAAGGGTGTAAGTTTTATTTTCCTATGAAGCCTATTCCTATTAACTATTCTAACCCCTCCCTCAGCTCCACCCCCAGGTACATTTATAATTCCCACCTCTCTATCTACACTATCTTCCCCCTCTTTGCTGTAGGTTCCCTCCCCCCAAGTCCCTAGTTTAAACACTCCTCCACCCTTCTAGCCATCTTCTCCCCAAGCAAAGCTGCACCCTCCCCATTGAGGTGCAGCCCGTCCCTACGGTAGAGCCGGTAACCGACAGCGAAGTCAGCCCAGTTCTCCATGAACCCAAACCCTTCCTTCCTACACCAGCTTCTGAGCCACTTGTTTACCTCCCTGATCTCCCGCTGCCTCTCTGGTGTGGCTCGTGGTACTGGTAGTATTTCAGAAAATACTACCTTGGAGGTCCTTGCCTTAAGCTTGCGGCCTAAGTCTCTGAAATCATTTTTAAGGACACTCCGCCTACCTCTTACTTTGTCATTGGTGCCAATATGTACCATGACTGCTGGGTCCTCTCCAGCCCCGCCCAGAAACCCGTCAACCCGATCCGCGATGTGCCGAACTCGTGTGCCAGGCAGACAACACACTGTTCGGCGATCCCGGTCTTTGTGACAGATTGCCCTGTCTGTCCCCCTAATAATTGAGTCCCCCACCACTAGTACCTGTCTGGCCTGCCCTGTACTCCTCCCTCCCTCCTTACTGGAGCAGACACCCCCCTGGCGGTCAGAGGCGGTATCCTGCTGCAGTTCTGCTAGCTCTGTAATGGCATCCCCCTCATCTGCCAAGCGGGCAAACTTGTTGGGGTGTGCCAATTCAGGACTAGCCTCCCTGACACTTTTTCCCCTACCCCTCTTTCTAACTGTAACCCAGCTAACTGCCTGACTGTCCTGCAACTCCGTCCCACTGTCCTCCCCCACCTCTATTCCCGAGAGTGCCTGCTCAGTGAGCAGGAGACTCCTCTCTATGTTGTTAATGCTTCTCATTGTTGCCAGTCGCCCCTCTAGATGCAGGATCTGGGCTTCCAAACGGACAACTAGCACACATCTCGCACAACAATATGCACCCTCAAACTGTTGTTCAAGGATTGCATACATTGAACAGGATGTACATTGGACTGCATTTTCCAACATGGAGGTCATCTAGTTATGGGGATTTCACAAATGTATAGGCAAAAACAGACAGTCAAAATTACACTTAAAATTTTTTGTAGACCTTGTGGGTTCAGAAATTAACACTCACAGCGATCTGAACCTCCTGCTTTCAAACTCCTGTTTTGTTACTCCTCTTTCACGCCCCTCTTACACAGCAACACTCAGAAGAGCTAGCTCTCAATAAGAGTCCCAAGCTAAGATGTATACACCTGTGCCCAATCTACTCCTCCTCCCCCCAAAATATGAATGTGGACTATAGGCAGTCGCACCCACTCCACAGATTCACTCCGCAAAACAGATAATCACAGTTTTTGTAACTCCTCTTTCACGCCCCCTCTTACACAGCAACACTCAGAAGAGCAAGCTGGTTATCCACCCTAAGATGATTTTAGTACGTACCTGGCAGTAATAAACATGCTTAGGAAGTATCTGCGCTTGTCTTGGGCCAAAGACTAGGATTCCACTTGGTTTTTTGTGCTGCGTTTTTTGGGATTAAAAAAACACCTGAAAAAATGCCAGTGCAATGTACTGTGTTTGGCGTTTTTTCTTGCAGTTTTTCATTTGTGTGGAAATTGCATTTTTGGCACCTTTTAGCGTTTTTTTTGGTACCCAAAATTTGTTGGGTACCAAAAAAATAAAAAGGATGCTGCAGTGATGGAAAACATTTTATTAAACGAAATGTATATATTTTATTACCAACTTTTTATTATTTTTTAATAAAGTGTGTGTGTTTCACTTTTTTTTCTCTATTTTTTACATTTTTTAGGTAGTACTACTACTCCCAGCATGAAACAGACTGTTCCATGATGGGAGTAGTAGTACCTGTAGTAATAGACAGATCACCCCGGGTCTCAGTCCTGACACCCGATGTGATCGTCCATTATATAGCAGAGATGCGGCTCTATACAGCGCTCACATCTCTGCACTATACTCCGGCCAGTGATGTAAATAGCAGGGACGTGCACAGACATTTTGGAGGGCAGGGGCTCAAATAAAATAAAGGGCACTTTTCATTATAAAAAAACAAAAATAAAAAATGTTAGTAAAAGCCTTACATATGTTTAAGGGGAACTCTAGTACAGAACATCTTACTCTCTCCTACTCACAGGATAGGGGATAAGTATCTGATTACAGGGGATCCGACCACTGGGACCCCCTTCTATCTCCTGCCCAGCACCCCGGCTCTTCTCATGTATGGAGCGATCTAAGCACCGTGCATGGATTACTGTCGACCACTGCACAAAGCAGTGGCAAACACACCCCTCCATGTATCTCTGGCTCCCCCATGTATCTCTGGCTCCCCCATAAAGATACATAGAGGGACATGTCGGCCACCTCTTCGCGCAGTGGTCGACAGTAATCCATGCACGGTGCTTAGATAGTTCAATACATGAGAAGAGCCGGGGTACTGGGAAGGAGAGAGTGGGGGAGGGGGGTCCCAGCGGTCGGACTCTGTGGATAGGGGATAAGATGTTCTGTATCAGAGTTCCCCTATAACAGAACACAATTCCTCAGGTAGGGGCTTCCGTTGTCATGTCAGCTAAATAGGACCCTGCATCACCCCACGTAGGTCCCGATCAGCCCCCCTAAAACCCCCTGGCACCAGTAGTTTGCACTTTTAGATGCCGCAATCAAGTTTGATCACAGCATCTAAAGTGTTAGTGCCGGATATTGCTGTGATCACTGAGGTCTGGCATTAACTGTGTTCTGGCTGCTGATAACAGCCATTACTTACCGGCATTAAAGCAAATTCAGCTCCAGATCTCACTTCAAAGTCTAGTAGCATCCTCTAGGTCATGGGTCCTCAAACTTTTTAAACGGGGGGCCAGTTCACGATCCCTCAGACTGTTGGAGGGCCGGACTATAGATATCAAAACATGAACACTATGCACACTTATATATCTTATTAGTGGACTACCACTTTAAGTACACAGCACAGTTCCCCCCACATTAGGTTGGCAGTACAGTTCCCCCACATTAGGGTTGGCAGTACAGTTCCCCCACATTAGGTGCAGTACAGTTCCCCCACATTAGGTGCAGTACAATTCCCCCACATTAGGTGCAGTACAATTCCCCCACATTAGGTGCAGTACAATTCCCCCACAATAGGTGCAGTACAGTTCCCCCACATTAGGTGCAGTATAGTCCCCCCCACATTAGGTGCAGTACAATTCCCCCACATTAGGTGCAGTACAGTTCCCCCACATTAGGTGCAGTACAGTTCCCCCACATTAGGTGCAGTATAATGTTCCCCCACATTAGGTGCAGTATAATGTTCCCCCACATTAGGTGCAGTATAATGTTCCCCCACATTAGGTGCAGTATAATGTTCCCCCACATTAGGTGCAGTATAATGTTCCCCCACATTAGGTGCAGTATAATGTTCCCCCACATTAGGTGCAGTATAATGTTCCCCCACATTAGGTGCAGTATAATGTTCCCCCACATTAGGTGCAGTATAATGTTCCCCCACATTAGGTGCAGTATAGATCCCCCAAATGAGGTGCAGTATAGCTCCCCACATTAGGTGCAGCATGTTCCCCCACATTAGGTGCAGTATAGTCTCCCACATTAGGTGCAGTATAGTTCCCCAAATTAGGTGCAGTATAGCTCCCCACATTAGGTGCAGTATAGCTCCCACATTAGGTGCAGTATAGCTCCCACATTAGGTGCAGTATAGCTCCCCCATATTAGGTTCAGCATGTTCCCCCACATTAGGTGCAGTATAGATCCCCCAAATTAGGTGCAGTATAGATCACCCAAATTAGGTGAAGTATAGCTCCCCACATTAGGTGCAGTATGTTCCCCCACATTAGTTGCAGTATGTTCCCCCACAGACATGCAGCCTCCAGCCATACAGTGTATGGGTGGAGGCTGTATGCCTGTGTTCTGCCCCACTTCCGTGCTTCGGACATAGCAGTAAGTCCCTGGACCGAAGGAGCGGTCGTCGGAGCACCGAAGCTGACGTGCCGCTGGTAACACTTACCTAGCTGGCCAGCGCACGTCCTCATCGCTGCCCCGCTCCTCCGCGCTCCGTTGCTATGGGCGCACGCACGGCGTCAGTGACGTCCCTGCGTGCGCCACCTTCCCGGCGGCCCCTGTGTTTTTAAAATAAACGCGGTGTCTCCGAGAGCACATCCCTGTGTCCCGAAAACATCTATCGGGACACAGGGATGTCCCAGGCAGCAGCGGGCCGGATAAATGTCCTCGGCGGGCCGTAGTTTGAGGACCCCTGCTCTAGGTGTTCAAAAATTATATGCATGCGATAATAAAAATGAACTATATAAGTTGAATTTCAAATTCAACTTAATATTAATGATATTACTTCACATTTGACAGGTAACACAGTCATGAATGATACCTCCAAATGTCTGCTGCAGCTGCACTCAGACAGCAGGCTCTCTCCCTGTATATGAGGGTCCCTACCTGCAGCCATCTCCGTCCGATCAGCGATCTGCTGTTCCATGCCGGCTCAGCAGGCTGGAGCAGCAGAGCACAGATAACACTGATCAATGCTATGCTATGGCATAGCATTGAACAGTGTATACAATCAGAATATTGCATGTAATAATTCCCTAAGGGGACTAAAAAATGGTGTAAAAATAGTAAAACAATTAAAGTTAATAAATATGATTTAACCCCTTCCCTAATAAAATAAAAAAAATGAAATGGCGTTTTTTTTCTTCAAATTTGTCCTACAAATAATTTTTGTAGATTTTGTGGTGAAATGACTGATGTCAATACAAAGTACTATTGGTAGCACATAAAAATGTTCTCATATAGGTCTGTTGGTGGAAAACCTTAAGATTTTTAGAAAATGAGAAGGAAAATACAAAAGTGCAAAAAAGGAAAAACGCTCCTTTTTTCTGTTAATGTTTACTTATCCGTATGAGGGCTCATTTTTATGCCGTGATACGTAGTTTTTTATTGGAATTTTTATTCACTGTTTATACATTTTTTTTATCATACACAAAGTTATCAAAAATTTGCAATTCTGGACTTCAGATTTTTTTTACTTTTATGCCATTGACGATTGGCGATACCACATGTTTATTTTTGTTGTTTATTTTGTATTACATTATTTAATTTGAAAAATGGGAAAAGTGGGGGTGATATAAACTTTTATTAGGGAAGGGGCTTATTCACATTTATTAACACTTTTTTGAAATATTTTATTTACTATTTTGTATTACCACCTCTAGTATCTGGGGCAACAATGCACTACAACTCCCAAGTGACAGTGCATTACAAGCTCACAACCTCCAGCACACAAGGCAAGAAGGCACTACAGACTGTGTAGTGCCTTCTTGTTTTGTGTGCTGGAGGTTATGAGCTTGTAATGCACTGTAGTTTTACATACTGGGAGTTTGTAGTGCATTGTCACTTTACATGCTGGGGGTTGTAGTGCATTGTCATTTTACATGCTGGGGGTTGTAGTGTTTTAACCTTTTGCATATTAGAGTCTGTACTACAAACTTCAATATGTAAAGTGACAAAGCACTACAACCCCCAGCATGTAAAGTGACAAAGCACTACAATCCCCAGCAAAGCACTACAACCCCCAATATGCAAATGGACAAGGCACTACAATTGTTGTAGTGTTTTGTTCCTTTGCATACTGAAAGTTACACACACATAAAAACACTAAATTAAAACTATAACCGTGGCAGGCAGGGCAGAGGGCAAAGGAGATCACCGGAGACACTTCAGGAATGCAGACTCCTCTGCTGTAATGCTGTTACCTAGCAGACGTGAGCACGTCTTTTACCCAGGCAACCCCTGCGCTCTAATGTAAGGAGGAAAGAAAAGGAGGGGGGCTTGTCGGGGTTGGTAATTATGTTATGTGAATAAAGTTCTGCTGACAACCTGTGGAGGTTGCGCTGCCCTGACTTGGGCAGTGCTGTAGATATTTGTTTTAAAAAAAAATAAAAAATAAAAGGGCATTAAAGGGGCAGATGCAAAAAAGGGCAGGGGCTAGAGCCCCCCTTTGAAGCCTATGTGTGCACGTCCCTGGTAAATAGAACATACCGTATTTTTTGGGGTATACCACGCACCGGCCTATAACACGCACCCTCATTTTACCAAGGATATTTGGGTAAAAAAAGTTTTTTACCCAAATATCCATGGTAAAATGAGGGTGCGTGTGTGCGCGTGTATACCCGATACACCCCCAGGAAAGGGAGGGGGAGAGAGGCCGTCGCTGCCCGCTTTTCTCCCCCTGCCTTTCCTGGGGTCTAGAGCCCTGCTGCCAGCCCTACTAACGTCATGCGCCGCAATGCAGGGGACACATGCCGGAGGCCTGAAGCAGCGTGGACCCGACCCCGGCAACAGGTAATTATGCCACCGGGGATGGGGGGAGGCAACGGGGCAGCGGCGCCGGCTGCCCCTTCGGCGCCGCTTCTCTCCCCCTGGCTATCGGCGCCGGCAACGGGGCGCCGGCACCGATAATCAGGGGGACAGAACGGGCAGTGGCGCCGATAGCCAGGGAGAGAGAAGCAGCGGCAGCAGGGCTCTAGACCCCAGGAAAGGCAGGGGGGGAGAAGCAGGCAGCGACGGCCTCTCTCCCCCTCCCTTTCCTGGGGGTGTATCGGCGTATAACACACACATAGACTTTAGGCTAAAAAATTTAGCCTAAAAAGTGCGTGTTATACGCCGATAAATACGGTAATTCATTCATATTTCCCACCCAGAGCTGTGATTGGCCGGATGGTTGCAGCCAATCACAGCTCTGAGGAAAATATCAATGAGTGAGTGTCTGGCCCGGAGTATAGTGCAGAGCAGGGATGCGAGTGCTGTATACAGTGGCTCCATCTCTGCTATAGACAGGATGATCACAGTGGGTGTCAGTAGTGACATCCACTGTGATGTGTTCTTAGGCAGGCACTACTACTCCCAACATGGAGCACACTCTGCTCCATGCTGGGAGCTGTAGTACTTGCGTTAATAGACAGATCGCAGCAAGTGTAACTTCTGACATCCGCTGCGATCTGTCTATTAATGCAGGTACTACAGCTCCCAGCATGAGGCAGAGTGTGCTCCATGTTGGGAGTAGTATTACCTGCAGTTATGGAAAGATCACAGCGGGTATCACTCTTGACACCCGCTGTGATCCTCCTGTATAATGTATAGATGCGGCCGCTCTCCTATGGTCCCCTGCACGCCGTATATATACACATATTCCTATTTCTCACAGAGAGCTGTGATTGGCTGGAACCATCTGGCCAATCACAGCTCTGCAGGAAATATGAATAGGTGTATATATACGTGAGTGCAGGGGACCATAGAAGAGCACCCGCCGCATCTATACATTATACAGAAAGATCGCAGTGGGCGATCTGTCTATTAGTACAGTTACTACTACTCCCATCATGGAAGTGTGTTCCATGCTGGGAGTAGTAGTACTAACTAAAAAAATGTAAAAAATAAAGAAAAAAGGTGAAAAACACACACACAATACATTTTTATAATTGTCGGCTACATTTTTATTTCCCTGCACACATCAATTGATCCCTGTTTAGAAAGTAATACAATGTTTATTATAAAAAATATAAATTTCATTAGATACAATTTTTTCCTTCACTACTGTATCTTTAAAAAAAAAAAAAATGTTAATGGTATCCTACGAAATTTTATTCAAAACAGGTATCTCCATGACTTTTTTGGATCGCTAAAGTCCAAAAAAGATTAAAAACCGCCCGCAAAAACGCCAAAGTTAAACCCCACATATCATTTTTCTTGGCATTTTCTCACTCCCATAGACTTCTATTGGAGCAAAACGCCACAATTTTGACTAAAAACGCCGGTTTGAGCGACATACAGCGTTTTTTTTTCAAAATGCCAAGGAGCTGAAAAAAAAACGCAAAAAAAGTTCAAAAACGCCAAAAGGATTAAAAAACGCCAAAGTGAAAAAATGCCATGTGGAATAAGAATTTTGTGATTTCTCATTGATTTACAACTAACATCTGGCCGCAGCGTTTTTTGGCCCAAAAAACGCCATGCGGCAGAATTGGCGTTTTTCTTGGCGTTTTCACCCAAAAAAAAAAAGTGGAATCCTAGCCTAATGGTTATGTTGTGAGATTATCATAACACTGTGTCTAGCTTTTTGTGAACTGGCATTTCCTTTTAGAGTTTTCTTCTTTGCCTGCAAATCCCATAATTCCGTTTTCCTCCCTCCCACACATCAGCCACTCCACCCATTGAAACATAAATGAGCTGCAGCCATTCAAAAGACCTGTGGTTTTCAATCAGGGTACATACAGCTGTTGCATTAGTTGCAGATTGATCACTCTCCCACCAAGCGATCGCTCCACCCGTTGAAGCAGACAGGCTCCCTCTCGGCCGCATTGCAACCTGGGAAAAATCTGAGACAACAGTTATTTTGTATGCTGGTAAAAATAAATATTGGGGTGAAAATCACATAAGAATTGTGAGAAAACTGTCACACACAGGTACAGACACTATATTATGAACTAAACTAACTTTACAGCCCCTGTAGCATAGTCAAATGAAAAAAAAATCCTGGAATACCCCTTTAAGATCAAAATGGGCTTGGTCCCAAAGGGTTAAGGACACAGCCCATTTTCACATTTAGGACACAGAAAATTTTCACTTTTGCATTTTTGTTTTTTCCTCCTTGGCTCTTAACCCCTTAAGGACCCAGCCATTTTACACCTCAGGACCCGGCCATTTTTTGCAATTCTGACCACTGTCACTTTAAACATTAATAACTCTGGAATGCTTTTAGTTATCATTCTGATTCCGAGATTGTTTTTTCGTGACATATTCTACTTTAACATAGTGGTAAAATTTTGTGGTATCTTGCATCCTTTCTTGGTGAAAAATCCCAAAATTGGATGAAAAATTTGAAAATTTAGCATTTTTCTAACTTTGAAGCTCTCTGCTTGTAAGGAAAATGGATATTCTAAATAAAAAAATTTTTATTCACATATACAATATGTCTATTTTATGTTTGCATCATAAAATTTACGTGTTTTTACTTTTGGAAGACACCAGAGGGCTTCAAAGTTCAGCAGCAATTTTCCAATTTTTCACAAAATTTCCAAACTCACAATTTTTCATGGACCAGTTCAGGTTTGAAGTGGATTTGAAGGGTCTTCATCTTAGAAATACCCCACAAATGACCCCATTATAAAAACTGCATCCCCCAAAGTATTCAAAATGACATTCAGTCCGCGTTTTAACCCTTTAGGTGTTTCACAGGAATAACAGCAAAGTGAAGGAGAAAATTCACAATCTCCATTTTTTACACTCGCATGTTCATGTAGACCCAATTTTTGAATTTTTACAAGGGGAAAAAGGAGAAAATTTATACTTATATTTGTAGCCCAATTTCTCTCGAGTAAGCACATACCTCATATGTCTATGTAAAGTGTTCGGCGGGCGCAGTAGAGGGCTCAGAAGCGAAGGAGCGACAAGGGGATTTTGGAGAGTACGTTTTTTTTAAATGGTTTTTGGGGGGCATGTTGCATTTAGGAAGCCCCTATGGTGCCAGAACAGCAAAAATCCCCCACATGGCATACCATTTTGGAAACTAGACCCCTTGAGGTACGTAACAAGGAATAAAGTGAACCTTAATACCCCACAGGAGTTTCACGACTTTTGCATATGTAAAAAAATAAAAATAAAATTTCACTAAAATTTGTGTTTCCCCCGAAATTTCACACTTTTGCAAGGGTTAATAGCAGAAAATACCCCCAAAACATTGTAACCCCATCTCTTCTGAGTATGAAGGTACCCCATAAGTTGATCTGAGGTGTACTATGGGTGAACTACAATGCTCAGAAGAGAAGGAGTCATATTTGGCTTTTTGAGAGCAAATTTTGCTCGGGGGCATGTCGCATTTAGGAAGCCCCTATGGTGCCAGAACAGCAAAATAACCCCCACATGGCATACCATTTTGGAAACTAGACCCCTTGAGGAACGTAAGAAGGCGTAAAGTGAGCATTTACCCCCCACTGGTGTCTGTCATATCTTTGGAACAGTGGGCTGTACAACATTTTTAATTTGCACAGCCCACTCTTCCAAAGATCTGTCAGACACCTGTGGGGTGTAAATTCTCACTGCACCCCTCATTACATTCCGTGAGGGGTGTAGTTTCCGAAATGGGGTCACATGTGGGTTTTTTTTTTTTTTTGCGTTTGTCAAAACCGCTGTAACAATCAGCCACCCCTGTGCAAATCACCTCAAATGTACATGGCGCACTCTCCCTTCAGGGCCTTGTTGTGCACGCCCAGAGCACTTTGCGCCCACATATGGGGTATCTCCGTACTCGGGAGAAATTGCATTACAAATTTTGGGGGGCTTTTTTCCCCTTTACCTCTTGTCAAAATGAAAAGTATAGGGCAACACCAGCATGTTAGTGTAAAAAAATTAACTTTTTACACTAACATGCTGGTGTAGACCCCAACTTCACCTTTTCATAAGGGGTGAAAGGAGAAAAAGACCCCCAAGATTTGTTAGTCAATTTCTCCCGAGTACGGCGATACCCCATATGTGACCCTAAACTGTTGCCTTGAAATACGACAGGACTCCAAAGTGAGAGCGCCATGCGCATTTTAGGCCTGAATTAGGGATTTGCATAGGGGTGGACATAGGGGTATTCTACGCCAGTGATTCCCAAACAGGGTGCCTCCAGCTGTTGCAAAACTCCCAGCATGCCTGGACAGTCAACGGCTGTTCGGCAATACTGGGAGTTGTTGTTTTGCAACAGCTGGAGGCTCCATTTTGGAAAGAGTGGCGTACCAGGCGTTTTTCATTTTTATTGGGGAGGGAGGGGGGCTGTGTAGGGGTATGTGTATATGTAGTGTTTTTTACTTTTTATTTTATTTTGTGTAAGTGTAGTGTTTTTAGGGTACAGTCACATGGGCTGGGGATTACAGCGAGTTTGAGCTGCCGCGCAAAATTTGCTGCATTGCAAACTTGCAGCCCGATACTCACTGTAAGCCCCCTGCCCATGTGAATGTACCCTGTACATTCACAGGGGGGGGGGGGACCTCCAGCTGTTGCAAAACTACTACTCCCAGCATGCCTGAGAATGTTTGGGAGTTGTGGTTTTGCAACAGCCGGAGGCACACGGGTTGGGAACACTGAGTTGGGAAACAATGTTTCCCAACCAGTGTGCCTCCAGCTGTTGCAAAACCACAACTCCCAAACATTCTCAGGCATGCTGGGAGTAGTTGTTCGGCAACATCTTTGGAGCCAGATGTTGCCGAACTACAACTCCCAGCATGCTTGGAGTTGTAGTTTTGCAACATCTGGAGGACTACAGTTTGCAGACCACTAATACAGTGGTTCCCAATCTGTGCCCTTCCAGATGTTGCAAAACTACAACCCCCAGTATGCCAAAACTGTCCAGGCATGCTGGGAGTTGTAGTTCTGCAACATCTGAAGGGCCAGATGTTACAGCACTACAACTCCCAGCATGCCTGGACAGTAAGGGCATGCTGAGGATGTGTAGTTTTGAAACATCTGGAAGGGCACAGTGGTCCAAAAACTGTGGACCTCCAGAAGTTGCAAAACTGCAACTCCCAGCATGCCCAGACGCCAAGGGCTGTCTGGGCATGCTGGGAGTTGTAGTTTACAGGGTCCTATTACAGCAATGCATGTCGCTTTACGGCGACGTGCATTGCTGTAAAGGGCCCGACCGCGGCTGAAGATATACTCACCTGTCGCCGTCGCCATCTTCATCGTCTGGATCCGGGTCTTCAGGGACGAGGTAAGTACCGGGGCCGGGCCCCAGCACTCCCCCGTCCCCCGTCGCGTCCTCCGGTCTTCCTCCCGTCCTCTCCGGACTTCAAGGGGCCGGGCAGGACGGGAGGAAGTAACCGCCCCCCCTCCTGCGATTGGTCGGTTAACTAACCGACAGATCGCAGGGTATAGGAGGAGGTGGCAGGCTTGCCACCTCGCTCCTATACGTTAGCATGGTCCTGGCTGTCTGTGACAGCCGGGATCATGCGAAATTACCGGGCGGTCGGGTCCCAGAGACCCGATCAGCCCGGTATCGCCGCAGATCGCAAGGGCGATTTCCCTTGCGATTTGCGGCGATCGCCGACATGGGGGGACTACATGGCCCCCCTCGGCGTTTGCCCGCATCAGGTTCCGATCTCTGCCCGGCGAGCGGCAGAGACCGGAAAACGCCAGGACGTACGGGGACGTCCTGGGTCCTTAAGGCCCAGGGTGCGGGGACGTCCCCGTACGTCCTGGGTCCTTAAGAGGTTAAAGGAGATATCCAGTGGTGAAAAACGTATCCCCTATCCTAAGGATAGGGGATAAGTTTCAGATCGTGGGGGGTCCGACCGCTGGGGCCCCCCGCGATCTCCTGTACGGGGCCCCAACAGCCTGCGGGGAGGGGGAGTGTTGACCACCGCACGAAGCGGTGGCTGACATGCCCCCTCATAATACAACTATATGGCAGAGCAGAGCCGGAGCGCTGCCTGCGGCAATCTCCGGCTCTGCCATAGCGATGTATTGAGGGGGCGTGTCGGCTCCCGCTTTGTGCGGTGATCAACACGCACTATCTGGCCAGCGAGCCGGGGCCCCATACAGAGATATCACAGGGGCCCCAGTGGTCGGATAAGATCTGAAACTTATCCCCTATCCGTTTTTCACCACTGGACTACCCCTTTAAGGGGCATAACTTTAACTTTCATTTTTTTAATTGTAATTGTACTTTCTGTATATGGGCCTGTATGAGGGCTCATTCTTTGCACATTGATCTATTATTATTGGTACCACTTTTGCGTATACGTGACTTTCAATATGTTTAAAAAAAAGTTTTTAGGATGTAATGTGCCAAAAACATTTTTTTTACTGCTTTTACTTTTTCAAAAAAAAAATTTTAACTTATTTTATTTTTTTACTATTTTTACACTTTATGTCCTCATAGGATAGTGCTTTTATTAGAGACCCATTTCACAAAGGAAACATTGAGGGTAATGGATAAAAATTTGTGGGGTCATCAATATCACTCATGTTATCTGACTTTTTTCTAGGCTTGTTTCAGTTCTCAGTCACTGAAATATTGAATGGGGAGAGAGGGAAGTAGTAATAGGTAGTGGGGGCAGATTTTTTATTTTTTGTATGTTAAAACAGACAGACTTGAATGCGTGATGGCATTTGTCTATAAACCACACCCTTTTAGGTAAATAAGATAAAAAGAGAAATAATAAATAATTATGGTTGTATTATGGTTGTATTGTTCTGATTGTTATAACATTAAATAGATACATTTTATTATCAAATATTATCAAAATTGAGTCACATCAGGTTTTGTTCACTGCAGATACTAAACCATGGCAGCTCCAAGAAAGAAAGAAAGAAACAAAGAGTCATGGTGATCTCATCCTAGTGATGTCATAGACAGCTGGAGAAGTTACATTGCGCTGACAGCTGCCCCGGCCTTCAGTCTGTAGATTGTTACAGAGCGGTTTGCTTCTCTTAAGCATTTTTTGCCTTTTTTCGTCCTAGATGGAGATTAAAGGATTGGGGTTCATCCCCCTCTTTCTGGCCTTCTGGTGTGTGGCCTGGATCTCCACCAGTTACACCCTGACCATCATTAATGGCCATGCTGCTTCCCTACTGGTATACATCAGTGATACGGGGAAGAATTTTCCTGAACAGATCCTATTCTGTATAGGATTCATAGGGATGTCCATTGCTACTCTGGGTCTGACATTGCTGAATTATAAGTTCATCTTGTTTCATCGTGAAGCCTTTGGAGCCCATCAGCCCTGGATCCAGAAGAGCCTCCTGGCCATCGCTTGGTCATCCTGCATCCTGACAGCCATCATGTCTTTATGTTCAACTAAAGACTACCCCATGGTTCACCGTGTCACCGCCTTTACTGCCTTCATCTGTGCTGGCACATACAACCTCTGGCAGTCCATCCTCCTATATAAAGTGCCCGGATCCACCAGAGTCATCTGCCACGTAAGAACCACCTTCAGTGCTATGGGCCTCGCCTGTGTGTTTCTTTTTATTGGAAGTCGGGTCATAGTATACACCCACCTGTGTGCTGGGGGATGTGTAGTAACCAGTGAGGCCTTCGCCAAATTCATCGAGTGGTCAACGCTGGTCTTCATCCTGCTGACGTATGTGACCTACTATCCCATCATGCAGCGTTTATTGTTCACCTTGTCTTGGAACACCTGCAGCATCTCCCTAAGGATCAAGATCGATGACTTTGGAGTGTAGAAGACCATGGGGTACATCATATAAGCTTGTCATCTATATCATTATAACATTGTTATAATAGAAGTCTTATTTAAATAAATAAATAAATAAGCAAACCTCCTGCTCATTTTTGTAGTCCTAAAATCTTTAGATGTATAAGAATATTTGTATTTTAAATGTTAGTGGGGCGGCACGATATATGGCAATCGCTTTTGGTTATAGGATATATTGATTTCGCCCTGTGTAAAATTCTATGATTACCTAGGGGGTGCAGGGAGGAGAAACAGTGGGCCGCATCTAGCGAACATCTAATTTTTTCACCTCCCAGCAGTGCCTAGCGCTAGAAGGAGTTGCCTAGCGCTAGGAGGAGGTAACTCCTTCATGACTGGAGGAGGTGAGGGGACCTCTGAACTCATAGGTACAGGGGTAGTTAGAAGGTGTGCAAAAGCAGACCCTTAGGGGAGATTTATGAAAACCTGTGCAGAGGAAAAGTTGATCAGTTGCCGATGGCAACCAATCAGATCGCTTTTTTCATTTTCCACAGGCCTTTTGGAAAATTAATAAAAGAATCTGATTGGTTGCTATGGGCAACTGGTAACTTTTCCTCTGTATAGGTTTGGATAAATCTCCCTCTTGGGGTCTATTCACACGTACAAGATTCTGCGCATATTTGATGTGCAGGATTTGAAGCTGTGTTCAGTCATTTAGTTTACATTGAAACCTGCAGCATCAAATCCTACACATGAAATATACAAAGGATACTGTATGGTGAATGCATCCTTAGGGTACATTTACACCTAGAGTATCCTGCACATATTTGACATGTAGGAATTGAAGCACAGGGTACTGCACTTGTGAATAGACCCTTACCCAGCTTTTTTTTATCTCCTGCATCAGATCAGGGGTTACCTCATAGACAAGACATGCTATACATGGTTTACCAATATATTTTTCTTAGTCTGTTCAGTAATTTCCTTAGTACACAAAAAAAAAAAAAAAAATGTCCCCTTGGGTTTTGTAGCAGGAGTTTTTCTCCATGAAAAATAGAGGGGAGAGAAGGATAAGATGTATTTTGAAAATAAAGTAGTAAAGCAATGGAGACTGTAACATCTCCACCTCTCAGGCAACCTGTCCTGACCGGGATAGGAAAGACTATGGCGAGAGGAGGAAGGGGTAGGGTTTTAATCTCTGTGTTTTTCCTGCTCCGACCAGGATGGTCCAAGTTTATGGGCGCTGTAGTGGTGATTCTCTTTAACCCCTTAACGCATAACGACGGGTATACCTGTCGGCTGCTGAAGTGCGTTCGCGCAGAGCGAAGGGTATACCTGTCGTTCATATTTGTAGCTGCTGCTGCATCCCGGGGGCTGAACTTTTCACCTCCAGTTGTCTCCGGCAGGTGAGAAGTTCTGCTTTACCCCTTCGCGCTGAACACCGCATTTATACGGCGGATAATGCGATACCTTCGCGCATTCTGCCGTATAAAGGCGGCGTTCATTAAGTGCGCGCTCCCGCGGTGCTGATCGGGTTATTTAGCTAAAGTCCTGGGGTGTCTGGCGAGAGACCACTCCCGTCCGTTACCCCAGGATCCCATTTGATTAACCCGATCAGCGATCGGGTGTGCATGGGCGGCCGGTGTGTGGCGCCAGTGGCGTCTCTAGGGGGGCCAGAGGGGGCCATGCCCCCCCCCCCCCCATATCATGATTGGCCCCCCCTTGTGCCCCCCTAGCAGCAGTAGGTCACTAGCAGCTCTCATGGCCATCAGGGGGGTACAGCTAGTTCACCAGTAAGGGGCCCGAGCCCCCGCTGCACCCCCTGCCCCCCGGAGCCATCTACTCCGCCATCCTTTTTTTAAAAATAAATCTTCAGCCTGCAGCCCTGTCACCACGCAGGGGCCGCGCTATGCAGACTGGGAAGAGCAGACAGGAAGCTCCTCCCCCTCTCTCACTCCCCTGTATACTGGACCTTGTGGAGCAGGCCCGCTGTGTGTATACAGGCCCGGACACCACCAGTATGGAAGACTTACCTGCCCAGTGCCCACTGCTCATGCTGCCCTTTTAAAGTAAGTAACTTGCTTGGGGGAGAGGGGGAAAGTTGTAGTTCGGGAGACAGTGGGAGGTAGTTCAGTGTTTCCCAACCAGGGGGCCTCCAGCTGTTGCAAAACTACAACTCCCAGCATTCCTTTGGCTTTATGAGCATACTGGGAGTTGTAGTTTTGCAACAGCTGGAGGCCCCCAGGTTGGGAAACACTGATCTATCTATCTATCAATCTCCTATCTGTCTATCTATTTCCTATCTATCTATCTCATATCTATCTCCTATCTATCATCTATCTATCTATCTATCTATCTATCTCATATCTATCTAACTCAGATAGATGAGAGATAGATAGATGAAAGATAGATAGATATGAGAGATAGATAGGTAGATAGATGATATATAGATAGATAGATACATAAATATATATATATATATATATATAGATAGATAGATAGATAAATAGATGATATATAGATAGAGAGATGATAGATACATAGATATGATATAGATAAATAGATAGATGATAGATAGATATGATATAGACAGATAGATGGATATGATATAGATACATTTATATGAGTGGTAGCGGGGAAAAAGGAATCCGATCCTGGCGCTCACCCGTGCGGCAGCTGAGGAAATGATGTCAGGAGCCGTGATGAGGTAAAAGATGCACTTTATTTTGGATAAAGCAGGGACTACGCGTTGCGAGGGGACAGGCTCCCCTCTTCTTCAGATCCAATCAACAAGATGATTGGACCTGAGGAAGAGGGGAGCCTGTCCCCTCGCAACGCGTAGTCCCTGCTTTATCCAAAATAAGACCGTCCGGCCGGACGGGTGGATCCGGGCAGCACACCGTGGATTTCCACTTACCCACACCAGTTGGGCCCCTTCAAGCTGCAACAGGTGTTATGCTCTCAGCATAACACCACCAGGTGAGAGCATTCCTTACGCTTCCTCACCTGTCACTTGTAATAAGGATAACGGCACATAGATAGGCGCATTGTCCCTTTTTATCTTTCATACTTCTCTAGATACATTTATAGATAGATAGGAGAAAGATAGATAGATAGATCAGTTTCCCAACCAGGGGGCCTCCAGCTGTTGCAAAACTACAACTCCCAGCATTCCTTTGGCTTTATGAGCATACTGGGAGTTGTAGTTTTGCAACAGCTGGAGGCCCCCCTAGTTGGGAAACACTGATCTATCAATCATCTATCTATTATCTATCTATCCATCTATCTCCTATCTATCTATCTATCTATCTCATATCTATCTATCCATCTATTTATGTATCAATCTATCTTTCTATTTATTTATCTATCTATCTCATATCTATCTCAGATAGATGAGAGATAGATGAAAGATAGATAGATATATAGATAGATAGATACATAAATAGATGGATATATAGATAGATATGATATAGATAGATAGGAGATAGATGGATATGATATAGATAGATAGGATATAGAAAGATAGATAGATAGATAGATAAAGAACAATATGATGCAGCATGCCACAAGTTTGCAGAAAATGGTGGTTTATTCCATCATGTGCATAGACTATGCTGCATCATATTGTTCTTTGTCTGGATTGAGGAACCTGTGGACCCAGGTTCCAAGTATGCGAGCACCCCGACTTCTCTCTAATCTCTGGATTTTGGTTGTGCCGTTTTTATTTGTTATAGATAGATAGAAAGAGATAGATAAATAGATGATAGATAGATACTATCTTTTTATCTATATATCCATCTATTTATGTATCTATCCATCTATATTTCATCTATCTATCTCTCATATCTATCTATCTTTCATCTATCTATCTATCTAGCTCTCATCTATCTGAGATAGATATGAGATACATAGATAGATAAATATAACGATAGATAAATACATAAATAGATAGATGGAGATAGATAGATGGATAGATAGATGATTGATAGATAGATCAGTGTTTCCCAACCAGAGGGCCTCCAGCTGTTGCAAAACTACAACTCCCAGTATGCTCATAAAGCCAAAGACATGTTGGGAGTTGTCGTTTTGGAATAGCTAGAGGCCCCCTGATTGGGATACACTGATCTATCTATCTATCTATCTCATATCTATCTATCTCATATCTATCTATCTATCTATCTATCATCTATCTATCTCATATCTATCTATTAATCTATATTATCTAAGTGTTTTATTCCCCCATGTATGTGTGACGTTTCGATAGCATCCCGCCATCTTTATCATACGTACAGTTATACATTCTGTAGTCTCTGTGACATCACTGTGCTCCATAATAAACTGTGACGTCACTGTGCTTCATAATAAACTGTGACGTCACTGTGCTTCATAATAAACTGTGACGTCACTGTGCTTCATAATAAACTGTGACGTCACTGTGCTTCATAATAAAGTGTGACTTCACTGTGCTTCATAATAAAGTGTGACTTCACTGTGCTTCATAGTAAACCGTGACATCACTGTGCTTCATAATAAACCGTGACATCACTGTGCTTCATAATAAACTGTGACATCACTGTGCTTCATAATAAACTGTGACGTCACTGTGCTTCATAATAAACTGTGACGTCACTGTGCTTCATAATAAACTGTGACGTCACTGTGCTTCATAATAAACTGTGACGTCACTGTGCTTCATAATAAACTGTGACATCACTGTGCTTCATCCTGTAATTTGATGTCACTGTGTATAACAACCCTGTAGTGACATCACAGTTTATTATTCTTGAATGCTGACTTCACTGTGTATATTTTCCCGGTACAATGACATCACTGTATAGTTACCCTCTACTGTGACAACACTGCGTTTATTAACCCTGTAGTGGCAAAACTGTTTATTGTCCCTGTACAGAGACATTACTGTTTATATTAACTCTGAACTGTGATGTCACTGTGCATATTTACCCTGTATTGTCACTCGCAGTGCAAGGTAAATATGTACAGTGGCATTAGGGTATACAGGCTTAATATATACAGTGATGTCACAGTGCAGTGTAAGTATCAACAGTGATGTTGCAGTATAGAAATAACACAAGGTGATGTTATAGTTTAGAGATAATATACACAGTGATGTCACAGTACAGGGATAATACACAGTTATGTCACAGTACAGGGATAATGCACAGTTATGTCACAGTACAGAGATAATACACACACTGATGTCACAGTACAGGGATAACACACACAGTGATGTCACAGTACAGGGATGATACACACAGTGATGTCACAGTACAGGGATAATATACACAGTGATGTCACAGTACAGGAATAATAATACACAGTGATGTCACAGTACAGGGATAATATACACAGTGATGTCACAGTAAAGGGATAATACACACACTGATGTCACAGTACAGAAATAATACACAGTGATGTCACAGTACAGGGATAATACACACAGTGATGTCACAGTACAGGGATAATACACAGTGATGTCACAGTACAGGGATAATACACACAGTGATGTCATAGTACAGGGATAATACACACAGTGATGTCACAGTACAGGAATAATACACAGTGATGTCACAGTACAGGGATAATACACAGTGATATCACAGTACAGGGATAATACACAGTGATGTCACAGTACAGGGATAATACACAGTGATGTCACAGTACAGGGATAATACACACAGTGATGTCACAGTACGGAGATAATATACACAGTGATGTCACAGTACAGGGATAATACACAGTGATGTCACAGTACAGGGATAATACACACAGTGATGTCACAGTACAGGGATAATACACAGGGATGCCAGGGTTCGGCATGTGGTGGAAAGGGTGGACAAATTACTAGGGGGGCTGAGGAAGACCCAGCTGTCGTGGTCCATGTGGGAACCAACGACAGAATACATGGTAGGTGGAGGTCCTTGGTAGCTGAAGGGAAGGACCTCTAAGGTTGTGTTCTCTGGAATACTTCCTGTGCCATGCGCATCGCAGGAAAGACAGCGGGAGCTTAGGGAGTTAAATGCATGGCTTAAGTCGTGGTGTGAGGGGGAAGGGTTTGGGTTTTTAGAGCACTGGGCTGACTTTTCATTGGGGTACAAACTCTATTCTACGGATAATTTGCACCTGAATGGAAGGGGGTCCGCTGTGCTGGGGGAGAGAATCCTGGAAGGGGTGGCTGAGTATTTAAACTAGGTGAGTGGGGGGAGGATAATAAAGCAAAGAAAGCAGACAGTGGGATGGATAGGTTAGAGAGGGGTCAGGACATAATGGTGGGTGGAGAGGAGTCCTGTGGGGGGAGGTTAAGAGCAGTGGATAAGGAGATTCATGCGTTACAAACCAGCTGTAAAAATAAATGTAGCCTGAAAAATTGTAATTCCAATAATTCAAAAAATTCCATTAGCCCCAATAACTCAATAACTACAATAAGCCCCATTAACTCAAAAAATACCGTAAGCCCCAATAACTTAAATAACAACGTTAGACGCAATAACGCCAAAAATCCCATTAGCCCCAATAACTTTAACCCCTTCCCGCAGAATGTCATATATAAACGCCGGGTTGTGCAGTGTGGTGCGTTCGCGCATCCCGGCGTTTATAAATGACATTCAGTTAACCCGGCGATGCGCAGCATCGCACGGGTTAACTGGCAGAAGTCCTGCTGTTTCCAGCAGGGGACAACTTCTGCTTCACCCCCAGGACCATCAATTGATGGTCCTGGTCAGCGATCACTGTGATTGGTCCCTGTGGACCAATCACAGTGATCTGGGGTGAAAGTTCAGATCCCCCGCACTGCCCGCCCCTGGAAGTCGGGCAGAACGGGGGACGAAGGCTGCGGGGGCTCGCGGGGACCTGCGGCACACGGGGGGGAACAGGAGGGGACCGGCGGACTTACCTGATCCAGCGGCGGGACCGAGGAGCAGCGCGGGACCGGCCACGTGGACGAGCAGCGACGGGTAAGTATGTGGTCCTCAGAGGCAGCAGTGAAGATCTTCACTGCTGCTTCTAGGAGTCTGAAAACTACAACTCCCAGCATGCCTAGACAGGCTTTGGCTGTCTGGGCATGCTGGGAGTTGTAGTTTTGCAACATCTGGAGGGCCTCAGTTTGGAGACCATTGTATAATGGTCTCCAATCTGTGCTCTTCCAGCTGTTGCAAAACTACAACTCCCAGCATGCACTGACTGTCCAGGCATGCTGGGAGTTTTAGTTCAGCAACATCTGGCCCTTCAGATGTTGCCGAACTACAACTCCCAGCATGCCCTTCAGCTGTCTGGGCATGCTGGGAGTTGTAGTTTTGCAACAGCTGGAGACACACTGGTTGGGAAACATTGTTTCTAACTCAGTGTTTCCTAACCTGTGTGCTTCCAGCTGTTGCAAAACTATAACTCCCAGCATGCACTAAAAGACCATGCATGCTGGGAGTTGTAGTTTTGCAACATCTGGAGGGCCCCAGTTTGGAGACCATTGTATAATGGTCTCCAATCTGTGCTCTTCCAGCTGTTGCAAAACTACAACTCCCAGTATGCACTGACTGTCCAGGCATGCTGGGAGTTTTAGTTCAGCAACATCTGGCCCTTCAGATGTTGCCGAACTACAACTCCCAGCATGCCCTTCAGCTGTCTGGGCATGCTGGGAGTTGTAGTTTTGCAACAACTGGAGACACACTGGTTGGGAAACATTGTCTGTTTCTAACTCAGTGTTCCCTAACCTGTGTGCCTCCAGCTGTTGCAAAACTATGACTCCCAGCATGCACTAACAGACCATGCATGCTGGGAGTTGTGGTTTTGCAACAGCTGATGCAAGCCCCCCGCCCCGCCACCCCCGTGAATGTACAGGGTACATTCACATGGGCGAGGCTTTTACAGTGGGTTTCTCGCATCTTGAGATGCAGCAAATTTTGCGCTGGGAAACTCGCTGTAATCCCCCACCCATGTGACTGTACCCTAAAAACACTACACTACACTAACACAAAATAAAATAAAAAGTTAAAAACACTACATATACACATACCCTTACACAGCCCCCCTCCCCCAATAAGAACGTCCGGTACACCACTGTTTCCAAAGCAGAGACTCCAGCTGTTGAAAAACAACAACTCCCAGTATTGTCGGACAGCCGTTGACTGTCCAGGCATGCTGGGAGTTTTGCAACAGCTGGAGGCACCCTGTTTGGGAATCACTGGCGTAGAATACCCCTATGTCCACCCCTATGCAAATCCCTAATTTAGGCCTCAAATGCACATGGCGCTCTCACTTTGGAGCCCTGTCGTATTTCAAGGCAACAGTTTAGGGCGACATATGGGGTATCGCCGTACTCGGGAGAAATTGCGTTACAAGGTTTGGGGGGCTTTTTCTTCTTTAACCCTTCATGAAAAGGAAATGTTGGGGTCTACACCAGAATGTTAGTGTAAACATTTTTTATTTTTTACATTAACATGCTGATGTTGCCCTATACTTTACATTTTCACAAGAGGTAAAAGGGAAAAAAAGCCCCCCCAAAATTTGTAACGTAATTTCTCCCGACTACAGAGATACCCCATATGTGAGCGCAAAGTGCTCTGGGGGCGCACAACAAGGCCCAGAAGGGAGAGCGCACCATGTACATTTGAGGTGATTTGCACAGGGGTGGCTGATTGTTACAGCGGTTTTGACAAACGCAAAAAAAACAAAACCCCACATGTGACCCCATTTCGGAAACGACACCCCTCACGGAATGTAATGAGGGCTGCAGTGTGAATTTACCCCCCACAGGTGTCTGACGGATCTTTGGAACAGTGGTCCATAAAAATGAAAACTTGTACAGCCCACTGTTCCAAAGATCTGTCAGACACCAGTGGGGGGCAAATGCTCACTGTACCCCTTGTTACGTTCCTCAAGGGGTCTAGTTTCCAAAATGGTATGCCATGTGTTTTTTTTTTTTGCTGTTCTGGCACCTTAGGGGCTTCCTAAATGCGACATGCCCCCCGAGCAAAATTTGCTCTCAAAAAGCCAAATATGACTCCTTCTCTTCTGAGCATTGTAGTTCACCCATAGTGCACTTCAGGTCAACTTATGGGGTACCTCCATACTCAGAAGAGATGGGGTTACAAATTTTTGGGGGTATTTTCTGCTATTAACCCTTGCAAAAAGGTGAAATTAGGGGGGAAACACACATTTTAGTGGAATTTTTTTTTTTTCTTTACATATGCAAAAGTCATGAAACACCTGTGGGGTAATAAGGCTCACTTTATTCCTTATTACATTCCTCAAGGGGTCTAGTTTCCAAAATGGTATGCCATGTGGGTATTTTTTGCTGTTCTGGCACCATAGGGGCTTCCTAAATGCGACATGCCCCCCGAGCAAAATTTGCTCTCAAAAAGCCAAATATGACTCCTTCTCTTCTGAGCATTGTAGTTCACCCATAGTGCACTTCAGGTCAACTTATGGGGTACCTCCATACTCAGAAGAGAAGGGGTTACAAATATTGGGGGGTATTTCCTGCTATTGACCCTTGGAAAAATGTGAAATTTGGGGGGAAACACACATTTTAGTGAAAAAAAAAAATTTTTTTTTTACATATGCAAAAGTCGTGAAACACCTGTGGGGTATTAAGGCTCACTTTATTCCTTGTTACGTACCTCAAGGGGTCTAGTTTCCAAAATGGTATGCCATGTGGGGGATTTTTGCTGTTCTGGCACCATAAGGGCTTCCTAAATGCAACATGCCCCCAAAAACCATTTCAGAAAAACGTACTCTCCAAAATCCCCTTATCGCTCTTTCCCTTCTGAGCCCTCTACTGCGCCCGCCGAACACTTTACATAGACATATGAGGTATGTGCTTACTCGAGAGAAATTGGGCTACAAATATAAGTATACATTTTCTCCTTTTACCCCTTGTAAAAATTTAAAAATTGGGTCTACAAGAACATGCGAGTGTAAAAAATGAAGATTGTGAATTTTCTCCTTCACTTTGCTTCTATTCCTGTGAAACACCTAAAGGGTTAAAATGATGACTGAATGTCATTTTGAATACTTTGGGGGGTGCAGTTTTTATAATGGGGTCTTTTGTGGGGTATTTCTAATAAGAAGACCCTTCAAATCCACTTCAAACCTGAACTGGTCCCTGAAAAATAGTGAGTTTGAAAATTTTGTGAAAAATTGGAAAATTGCTGCTGAACTTTGAAGCCCTCTGGTGTCTTCCAAAAGTAAAAACTCATCAATTTTATGATGCAGACATAAAGTAGACATATTGTATATGTGAATAAATTTTTTTTTTATTTGTAATATACATTTTCCTTACAAACAGAGACCTTCAAAGTTAGAAAAATGCAAAATTTTCAAATTTTTCATCAAATTTTAGGATTTTTCACAAGGAAAGGATGCAAGTTACCACAAAAATTTACCACCATGTTAAAGTAGAATATGTCACGAAAAAACAATCTCAGAATCAGAATGATAACTAAAAGCATTCCAGAGTTATTAATGTTTAAAGTGACAGTGGTCAGATGTGCAAAAAACGCTCTAGTCCTTAAGGCCAAAATGGGCTTGGTCCTGAAGGGGTTAATAACGTTAGACCCAATAACTCAAAAAATCCCATTAGCCCCAATAACTTAAATAGTACAATTAGCCCTTATAACTCAAAAAATGACATTAACCCCAATAACTCTGAAAATCCCATTAGTGAGACTATATGTGTAAAACTTAATGGAAATGTAAAGTGTATGTTCACAAATGCCAGAAGCCTAGCAAATAAAATGGGGGAGCTTGAGGCCTTGATACTGGAGGAACATATTGATATAGTTGGGGTCACTGAGACATGGCTGGACTCCTCGCATGACTGGGCTGTCAATCTGCAGGGGTTTACATTGTTTCGCAAGGATAGAATGAACAGAAAAGGTGGTGGAGTCTGTCTGTATGTATGTAAGAAGTGGTATGAAAGTCAGTGTGAACGATGCCATAGTGTGTGATGATTCTGAGGAGGTGGAATCACTGTGGGTAGAATTACAAAAGGAGGGAAATACTGAAAAAATAATATTTGGTGTAATTTATAGACCCCCTAATATCACTGAAGAGATAGAAGGTTGGCTGCATAAACAAATAGAGAGGGCCGCCCGGGCAGGTACAGTGGTAATAATGGGAGATTTTAACTATCCAGATATAGATTGGGGTCCGGGGCTGGCTAAAACTACAAAGGGGAGAAAATTCCTAAATTTATTGCAGGATAATTTTTTGGGCCAGTTTGTGGAGGACCCAACAAGAAGTGATGCCTTGTTGGATTTGATCATTTCCAACAACGCAGAGCTGGTTGGTAATGTAACTGTGCGGGAAAACTTTGGTAATAGCGACCACAATATAGTTACTTTTGACTTAAAATGTAGAAAACAAAGACAGACGGGGAAGGCAAAAACATATAACTTTAAAAAGGCAAATTTCCCTGGGCTGAGAGCTGCAATACAGGACATAGACTGGGGGGAGGTGTTCTCAAATACTGATACAGAAGGTAAATGGGACATCTGTAAATCAACTCTAAATAACTATACAGCTAAATATATACCAAAGGGGAACAAATATAAACGATTAAAACTAAATCCTACATGGCTGACAAATGAGGTTAAAAGAGCAATAAACAACAAAAAAATAGCCTTCAAAAAATTCAAATCTGATGGGTCAGCTATAACATTTAAACAGTACAAAGAGCTTAATAAAATCTGTAAAAATGTAATAAAAACAGCTAAAATTCAAAATGAGAGACAGGTGGCCAAAGAAAGCAAAACTAATCCTAAATATTTTTTTAGATATATAAATACAAAAAAAACAAGGACAGAGCATGTAGGACCCCTTAATAATGATAATGGGGAGGTTGTCACGGGCGATCAAGAGAAGGCGGAGCTACTGAATGGGTTCTTTAGTTCTGTATACACTATGGAAAAAGGAGCTGACATTGGCCAGGTCAGTGCTGGTAACACATCATATAATGTATTGAACTGACTTAATGTAGAGATGGTACAAGGTAAGTTAAGTAAAGTAAATGTAAGCACATCTCCAGGGCCGGATGGACTACACCCAAGAGTTCTTAGAGAGGTAAGTTCAGTAATATCTGTACCCTTGTTCATGATATTTAGAGATTCACTGGTGTCTGGTATTGTGCCAAGGGACTGGCGCAAGGCGAATGTGGTACCAATCTTCAAGAAGGGCTCTAGGTCTTCGCCAGGCAATTATAGACCGGTAAGTCTAACGTGCATTGTGGGTAAATTGTTTGAAGGACTTATAAGGGATTACATACAGGAATACATAGGGGATAATAGTATTATAAGTGATAGCCAGCATGGGTTTACTAAGGATAGAAGTTGTCAAACCAATCTAATTTGCTTTTATGAAGAGGTGAGTAGAAGCCTTGACAGAGGAATGGCTGTGGATATAGTGTTTCTGGATTTTGCCAAAGCGTTTGATACTGTCCCTCACAGACGTCTGACAGGTAAGTTAAGGTCCTTGGGCTTGAAAACTTTAGTTTGTAACTGGATTGAACACTGGCTCATGGATCGTACCCAGAGAGTGGTGGTCAATGATTCGTACTCTGATTGGTCCCCGGTTATTAGTGGTGTACCCCAAGGTTCAGTACTGGGCCCGCTGATGTTTAATTTATTTATCAATGATATAGAGGATGGTATTAACAGCTCTGTTTCTATCTTTGCAGATGAAACCAAGCTTTGTAGCACGGTACAGTCTATAGAGGATGTGCATAAGTTACAAGATGACTTGGATAGACTAAGTGTCTGGGCATCCACTTGGCAAATGAGGTTCAATGTGGATAAATGTAAAGTTATGCATCTGGGTACTAAGAACATGCATGCATCGTATGTCTTAGGGGGGATTAAACTGGCAGAGTCACTGGTAGAGAAGGATCTGGGTGTACTTGTAGATCACAGACTACAGAATAGCATTCAATGTCAGGCTGCTGCTTCCAAAGCCGGCAGGATATTGTCATGTATCAAAAGAGGCATGGACTCAAGGGACAGGGACATAATACTCCCCCTTTATGAAGCATTGGTACGGCCTCACCTGGAATATGCTGTTCAGTTTTGGTCGCCTGTTCATAAAAGGGACACTGCGGAGTTGGAAAGGGTGCAGAGACGCGCGACTAAACTAATACGGGGCATGGAACATCTTAGTTATGAGGAGCGATTAAAGGAGTTACAATTGTTTAGTCTTGAGAAGAGACGTTTAAGGGGGGATATGATAAACGTATATAAGTATATAAATGGCCCATACAAAAAATATGGAGAAAAACTGTTCCAGGTTAAACCCCCCCAAAGGACGAGGGGGCACTCCCTCCGTCTGGAGAAGAAAAGGTTTAGTCTAAAGGGGTGACACACCTTCTTTACCGTGAGGACTGTGAATTTATGGAACGGTCTACCTCAGGAACTGGTCACATCAGGAACAATTAACAGCTTTAAAACAGGGTTAGATACATTCCTGGAACAAAATAACATTAATGCTTATGCAGAATTATAAAACTACATCCCTTTCCCTTATCCCCTTACACCCTTCCCCTCAATTCCCTGGTTGGACTTGATGGACGTTTGTCTTTTTTCAACCATGCTAACTATGTAACTATGTAACTATGATGTCACAGTACAGGGATAATACATACAGTGATGTCACAGTACAGGGATAATATACACAGTGATGTCACAGCACATGGATAATACACAGTGATGTCACAGTACAGGGATAATACACACAGTGATGTCACAGTACAGGGATAATACACACAGTGATGTCACAGTACAGGGATAATGCACAGTGATGTCACAGTACAGGGATAATGCACGGTGATGTCACAGTACAGGGATAATGCACAGTGATGTCACAGTACAGGGATAATGCACAGTGATGTCACAGTACAGGGATAATGCACAGTGATGTCACAGTACAGGGATAATACACAGTGATGTCACAGTAGAGGGATAATACACACAGTGATGTCACAGTACAGGGATAATACACACAGTGATGTCACGGTACAGGGATAATACACAGTGATGTCACAGTACAGGGATAATACACACAGTGATGTCACAGTACAGGGATAATACACACTGTGATGTGTACAGCTGGTATCTACCACTATAAGGCCAGTGTATGTGGGAGTATTGGTAATTGTAAAATGAATTTTATACAATAACAATTGGTGTTAGTCGGTCATTAGTCAGTCACAATGGTAGGCGTGGTCATGGTGTGGCAGTATTATTTGTTTCTTGCTAGTAACGCACACAACTAACAGTAAGCACCTTTTGTCTGGAGGTGCTGACCATTTTTATTTTTTTGTACTGGTATTATCAGTAATATTGGTGTCAGTAACAGTATGACCATAATATGTATGATGACAATATTTCCTCCCTGTATACTGGTATTATTGGTAATATTGGTCTCAGTATACAGGATTTGGTCAGTTACAGTATGATGTATGTATGGTGATAATATTCCTCCTTGTATACTGATATTATTTGTAATATTAGTATCAGTATACAGGTCATTGTTCACACTAGCGTCTAGCTCACCGGTGCGGCATGGAGCCGCTTTGCCTGCACACCCTGGAATTAAAGCATGAAGTCTTGCAAAAGATTGGTGAGTTGCCTGTAATTTTTCTACATCATTGCGATTGGATGAACTGTCTTTACCTATATTACATGAGCACCAGCATATTACAAGCATGTGCTGTCTGATACTTTAGAGTCCGGATTATAGGACCAACGTATTTTTTGTGAACCACACAATACAGGTAGTGCCAGCACGCTTCTATCTACACATATATTACTTATGTTAATGTTTGACAGGGAACTGGCCAAAAAATAAGTGACATGTCACTTCTTCTCCACGTAGACACATGCTGAAGCTGCCTTTGAAGTCAATGAGATCTTCATGGTCCCCCGATGCTGCCCTTGGCTTGGATATAATTTGCACGTACAATGTATAAATGTGGTGTTGTTATAATTGCCCCCTACTTTTGTCCTGGCCCCCAGTGTGCCCCCCCAATATTTGAAAGCTGGAGACGCCACTGTGTGGCGGGTGCGCGGTGATCTGCTGGTCCGGCAGCGGCAATGGCAGGTGCGTGGCGATGGCAGGGGTAGGTGCCCCCTCCATTGCCAAGCACCCGCCATCACTGCTGCCGGACCTCCGCCCACGTGTGGAAGTCCAGGGAGAGCGGGGCACAGCGGGCTGAGAGGGAAGGGGAAGTCCTTACTTACCCGGTGGCGACATGTGGGGATCCAGTAGGCTTCGGAGGGATCTGCCTGGCCAGTGAGTGGTCGACAGTGGCCCTCAAAATCATGCAGACAGTCTGGCCATGCTGGGAATTGTAGTTTTGCAACATCTGGAGGACCACTGTTTGGAGACCACTGTGTAGTGGTCGCCAAACTGTGATCCTCCAGATGTTGCAAAACTACAACTCCCAGCATGCCCAGACAGCAATTGGCTGTCTGGGCATGCTGGGAGTTGTAGTTTTGCAACAGCTGGAGGCACACAACTACAACTCCCAGCATGCCCAGACAGCCGTTTGCAGCCAGGCATGCTGGGAGTTGTAGTTTTGCAACATCTGGAGGACTACAGTTTGGAGACCACTATGTAGTGGTCACCAAACTGTGATCCTCCATTTGTTGCAAAACTACAACTCCCAGCATGCCCAGACAGCCAATTGCTGTCTGGGCATGCTGGGAGTTGTAGTTTTGCAACATCTGGAGGATCACAGTTTGGAGACCACTACACAGTGGTCTCCAAACTGTAGTCCTCCAGATGTTGCAAAACTACAACTCCCAGCATGCCTGGCTGAAAATGGCTGTCTGGGCACGCTGGGAGTTGTAGTTGTGTGGCTCCAGCTGTTGCAAAACTACAACTCCCAGCATGCCCGACAGCCAATTGCTGGGCCACAGTTTGGAGATCACTGTGCAGTGGTCTCTAAACTGTAGCCCTCCGGATGTTGCAACACTGCAAATCCCAGCATGCCCAAACAGCTGTCTCGGCATGCTGGGAGTTTTAGTTGCATATCTCCAGCTGTTGCATAACTACATTTCCCAGCATGCCCTTCAGCGATTAGTACATGCTGGGAATTGTAGTTTTGCAACAGCTGGAGGCACCCTGGTTGGAAAATACTGAATTAGGTAACAGAACCTAACTGAAGGTTTGCCCCCCCCCCCCCCATGTGAATGTACAGGGTACATTCACGCGGGCAGGTTTACAGTAAGTTTCCTGCTTCCAGTTTGAGCTGCGACAAATTTTCTGCCGCGGCGCAAACTCCTAGCGGGAAACTCACTGTAAACCCGTCAGTGGGAATGTACCCTAAAAACCCTACACTACACTAACACATAATAAAGGGTAAAACACTACATATACACCCCCTTACACTGTCCCCCCGAATAAAAAAAAAAAACATATCGTATGGCAGTGTTTCCAAAACAGAGCCTCCAGCTGTTGAAAAACAACAACTCCCAGCATTTCTGGACAGCCACTGACTGTCCAGGCATGCTGGGAGTTTAGCAACAGCTGGAGGCACCCTGTTTGGGAATCACTGGCGTAGAAAACCCCTATGTCCACCCCTATGCAATCCCTATTTTTGTCCTCAAATGCGCATGGCGCTCTCTCACTTCGGAGCCCTGTCGTATTTCAAGGAAACAGTTTAGGGCCACATATGGGTTATTTCTGTACTCTGGAGCACTTGCGTTACAATGTGTTTTTTTTTTTTCTCCTTTTACCCCTTATGAAAAGAAAAAGTTGGGGTCTACATCAGCCGGTTAGTGTAAAACTTTTTTTACACTAACATGCTGGTGTTGCCCCATACTTTTTATATTCACAAGAGGTAAAAAGAAAAAAGACCCCCAAAATTTGTAATGCAAATTTCTCCTGAGTACGTAAATACCCCATATGTGGGCGTAAAATGCTCTGCGGGCACACAATAAGGCTCAGGAGTGAGAGCACACTATGTACATTTGAGGCCTAAGATGGTGATTTGCACAGGGGTGGCTGATTTTACAGCGGTTCTGACATAAACGCAAAAAAATAAATACCCACATATGACCCCATTTTGGAAACTACACCCCTCACAGAACGTAAAAAGGGGTATAGTGAGCCTGAACACCCCACAGGTTTTTGACAAATTTTCGTTAAAGTTGGATGGGAAAATGAAGAAAAAATATTTTTTCTCACTTAAATGCTGGTGTTACCCTAAATTAGAAAATACCCCATATGTGGATATAAAATGCTCTGTGGGCAAACTACAATGCTCAGAAGAGAAGGAGCGCCATTGGGATTTTGGAGAGAAAATTTGTCCGGAATTGAAGGCCACTTGTGTTTACAAATCCCCCATGGTGCCAGAACAATGGACACCCCCCCCCCCCCCCCACATGTGACCCAATTTTGGAACTACACCCCTCATGGAATGTAATAAGGGGTGCAGTGAGCATTTATGCCCCACAGGTGTCTGACAGATTTTTGGATCAGTGGTCTGCAAAAATGAAAAATTTTAATTTTCATTTGCACAGCCCACTGTTCCAAGGATCTGTCAAACGTCAGTGGGGTTTAAATGCTCACTGCGCCCCTTATTAAATTCTGTGGGGGGGTGTAGTTTCCAAAATGTGGTCACATTCTAGCACGACGGGGGGAGGGGAGGGGGGTTTGGAAATGCACAAAGCCCTCGCCTTCTATTCCAACCAAATTATCTCTCCATAAGCTCAATGGCGCTCCTTCTCTTCTGAGCATTGTAGTGCGCCTGCAGTGCTCTTTACCTCCACACATGGGGTATTTCCATACTCAGAAGAAATGGGGTTACAAATTTTGGGGGTCATTTTCTCCTATTACTCCTTGTAAAAATGTAAAATTTGGGAAAAAAGCTGCATTTTTGTGAAAAATAAAAATTGACACGTCCAATTCTGTTCTGGCACCATAGGGGGCTTACTAAATGTGACATGCCCCCCAAAAACCATTTAAGAAAAACTCAATCTCCAAAATCCTATTGTCGCTCCTTCCCTTCTGAGCCCTCTAGTGCACCCACAGAACACTTCACATACACATGAGGTATTTCCTTACTCAAGAGAAATTGGGTTAAAAATTTTAAGAAGATTTTTCTCCTTTTGCACCTTGTAAAAATTCAAAAACTGGGTCTACAAGAACATGCGAGTGTAAAAAATGAAGATTTTGAATTTTCTCCTTCACATTGCTGCTATTCCTGTGAAACACCTAAAGAGTTAACACACTTACTGAAAATCATTCTGAATACTTTGAGGGGTGCAGTTTTTATAATGGGGTCATTTGTGGGGTATTTCTAATATGAAGGCCCCTCAAATCCACTTCAAAACTGAACTGGTCCCTGAAAAATTTTGATTTTGAAAATTTTGTGAAAAATTGGAAAATTGCTGTTATACTTTGAAGCCCTCTGATGTCTTCCAAAAGTAAAAACACGTCAACTTTATGATGTAATCATAAAGTAGAAATATTATATATGTGAATCAATATATAATTTATTTGGGATGTCCATTTTCCTTATCAGCAGAGAGTTTCAAAGGTAAAAGAATGCAAATTTTTCAAATTTTACATGAAATTTTGGAATTTTTCACCAAGAAATGATGCAAGTATCGACAAAATTTTACCGCGAACATAAAGTAGAATATGTCACGAAAAAACATTTAGAATGAAAGGTAATGAAAGGTAAAAGCATCCCAGAGTTATTAATGCTTAAAGTGACAGTGGTCAGATGTGCAAAAAAGGCCTGCATCCTTAAAGTAAAAATGAGCTGCGTCCTTAAGGGGTTAAAATAAAAATATCTTATCACTTCAATGTATGCAACATCTGCCCACTACAGTAAATTGCTGGTGAGGCCAAATACTAACCAAACAAATCTACATATTTTTGTTATTTTACAAGCTGCATATTTGTTGTAGAAAAGAACATGTGTCTTCAGGGGCATAGCTAAATGCTCAAGGGTTCAGCCTGGCCACCCCATATTCCCTGCAACTTTTACAGACACAACACGCTCATCACTGGGTCTCTGAGGATTCAGGGGGAAGCCGTCTTAGGGCGCAATTACACTACAGAATTTCTTAACAGAATTTTGCTTGGAAATTCCATTGCAACGTGCACGGAATGTCAGAGGCGGAGAGAATGAACATGTTCATTCTTTTGGCATTAATACATTGCCACATACAGGAACTGGCATAGTCTGTGCAGTACTAGCGCCAACAGATTCATTTGTCTGGCCTCCCTTGGAATCTCCACAGTGTGCATGTGCCCTTATAGCAGTGTTTCCCAACCAGGGTGCCTCCAACTGTTGCAAAACTACAACTCCCAGCATGCCCGGACAGCCGAAGGCTAGGGCGGGGGTCCCCTCAGGATCGGTGGTGGCGACAGGAGCAGCAGGATCGATCCCGGCGGCAGGATACAGCGGCGGTGGTCCCGGCGTAAGAATACAACAGGAGGTGAGGCCTGTTCACCTCCTACTGTTGCTTAGCAACAACTCGCAGTATGCAAAGCCGAAGGGCATGCTGGGAGTTTTAGTTTTGCAACAGCTGGAGTTCCAACTACAACTCCCAGCATGCCCTTTGGTAGTCTGTGCATGCTGGGGGTTGTAGTTATGCAACAGCTGGAGGCACGTTTTTTCTATTAAAAAGTGTGCATTCAGCTGTTGCATAACTACAACTCCCAGCATGCACAGACTACCAAAGGGCATGCTGGGAGTTGTAGCAGTGTGCCTCAAGCTGTTGCAAAACTACAACTCTCAGCATGCCCTTCGACTGTCAATGCATGCTGATTGTTGCAGTTTTGCAACAGCTGGAGACACACTGGTTGTGAAACCGAGTTTGTTACCTAACTCAGTGTTTCGCAACCACTGTGCCTCCACCTGTTGCAAAAATACAACTCCCAGCATGCACTTAGAGACTGTACATGCTTGGAGTTGTAGTTTTGCAACAGCTGGAGGCACACTGGTTGCGAAACACTGAGTTAAGTAACAAACTCTCAGTGTTTTGTAACCAGTGTGCCTCCAGCTGTCGCAGATATACAACTCCCTGCATGCACTGAGAGACTGCACATGCTGGGAGTTGTAGTTTTACAACAGCTGGAGGTTTGCCCCCCCCCCCCCCCCCATGTGAATATGGTGGGTTTACAGCAGCAAGTTTTCTGCTGTAAGTTTGAGATGCGGAAAATTTTCAGCCGCAGCTCAAACTCGCAGCGAGAAACTTACTGCAAACCCAACCGTGTGAATGTATCCTAAACACACTACATTACACTTCACCTACACAAAATAAAAAGTAAAACACTACATCAGCATGTCCAACTTCAACGCAAAATCGTCAAACCACTGTGGGGTGTTAAGGCTCACTGTACCACTTGTCACGTTCCTTGAGGGGTGTAGTTCCCCAAATAGTATGCCATGTGGGGTGTTTTTTTGCTGTTCTGGCACCATGTGGGCTTCCTAAATGCGACATGCCCTGCATAAACCATTTCAGAAAAATTTGCTCTCCAAAATCCTATTGTCGCTCCTTCTCTTCTGAGTCCTCTAGTGCGCCCACAAAGCACTTTACATCCACATATGAGGTATTTCTTTACTCAAGAGAAATTGGTTTACAAACTTTGGGGGACTTTTTCTCCTCTTACCCCTTGTAAAAATAAAAAATATGGGTCTACAAGAACATGTTAGTGTAAAAAATGAAGATTTTGAATTTTCACCTCCACTTTGCTTCTATCCTTTTGAAACACCTAAAGGGTTAACAAACTTTCTCAATGTAATTTTGAATACGTTGAGGGTGCAGTTTTCATAATGGGTCCATTGTGGGGTATTTCTAACATAAAGACCCTCAAATTCCCTTAAAAACTGAACTGGTCCCTGAAAAATTCAGATTTTGAAATTTAAATAAAGTAGACATATTGTATTTGTAAATCAGTATATAATTTATTTGGGACGTCTATTTTCCTTACAAGCAGAGAGCTTCAAAGTTATAAAAATGCTCAATTTTAAATTTTTTCATGAAATTTTGGGGTTTTTTACGAAGAAATTATCGACGAAAATTTACCACTAACATAAAGTAGAATATGTCACAAAAAAACTGAGTTATTAATGCTTAAAAGTGACAGTGGTCAGAATTCCAAAAACATGCTCTGGTCCTTAACCCCTTCCCGCTATTGGACGTATGCATACGTCCAGGCGAACTACACGTTCGCGCAAATGGACGTATGCATACGTCCAAGCGATCTCCTGCTCTGCCGCGGGCAGCGCAGGAGATCGTGGGTGGGACTCAGCTGTCAATCACAGCCGGAGTCCCACCGCAGCTGCCGGGGCCAAGATCGCGCCGGTCCCGGCAGCATTAACCCCATAGATGCCGTGATCAGTTCTGATCACGGCATCTATGGTGTTTGCAGGGGGAGCGCTCTCCCCCTGCCCATCAACGGCGGCGCCGCGATAAAATAAGGGGGATCGGGGGTGTCCAAGACTTACTCATGTATAAATTTTATCCTTTTACCCCTTGTAAAAATTCAAAAATTGGGTCTACAAGAACATGCAAGTGTAAAAAATTAAGATTTAGAATTTTCTACTTCACTTTGCTGCTTTTCCTGTGAAACACCTAAAGGGTTAAAGCACTTACTGAATGTAATTTTAAATACTTTGGGGGGTGAAGTTTTTGTAATGGGGTCATTTATGGGGTATTTCTAATATGAAGACCTTTCAAATCCACTTCAAACCTGAACTGGTCCATGAAAAATAGCGAGTTTGAAAATTTTGTGAAAAATTGTAAAATTGCTGCTGAACTTTTAAGCCCTCTTGTCTTAAAACATAGTAAAAACATGTCAATTTTATGATGAAAATATAAAGTAGACATATTGTATATGTGAATCAAAAAAAATAATATTTGGAATATCCATTTTCCTTACAGGCAGAGAGCTTCAAAGTTAGAAAAATGCAAAATTTACAATATTTTCATCAAATTTGGGGATTTTTCACCAAGAAAGGATGCAAGTTACCACAAAAATTTACCACTATGCTAAAGTAGAATATGTCACGAAAAAACAATCTCGGAATCAGATTGATAAGTAAAAGCATTCCAGAGTTATTAATGTTTAAAGTGACAGTGGTCAGATGTGCAAAAAAGGGCTGCGTCCTAGAGGTGAAAATGGGCTGTGTCCTTAAGGGGTGACAGTCCTTAAAAGTGACAGTGGTCAGAATTCCAAAAACATGCTCTGGTCCTTAAAAGGGGTTATCCACCCTAAGATGATTTTAGTACGTACCTGGCAGTAATAAACATGCTTAGGAAGTGCTGCGTTTTTTGGGATTAAAAAAACGCCTGAAAAAACACCAGTGCAATGTCCTGTGTTTGGCGTTTTTTCTTGCAGTTTTTCATTTGTGTGGAAATTGCATTTTTGGCACCTTTTGGCGTTTTTTTTTGGTACCCAAAATTTGTTGGGTACCAAAAAAAAAAAAGGATGCTGCAGTGATGGAAAACATTTTATTAAACGAAATGTATATATTTTAAAACCAACTTTTTATTATTTTTTAATAAAGTGTGTGTGTTTCACTTTTTTTTCTCTATTTTTTACATTTTTTAGGTAGTACTACTACTCCCAGCATGAAACAGGCTGTTCCATGATGGGAGTAGTAGTACCAGTAGTAATAGACAGATCGCCCCGGGTCTCAGTCCTGACACCCGATGTGATCGTCCATTATATAGCAGAGATGCGGCTCTATACAGCGCTCACATCTCTGCACTATACTCCGGCCAGTGATGTAAATAGCAGGGACGTGCACAGACATTTTGGAGGGCAGGGGCTCAAATAAAATAAAGGGCACTTTTCATTATATAAAAAAAAAATAAAAAAATGTTAGTAAAAGCCTTACATATGTTTAAGGGGAACTCTAGTACAGAACATCTTACTCTCTTCTACTCACAGGATAGGGGATAAGTATCTGATTACAGGGGATCCGACCACTGGGACCCCCTTCTATCTCCTGCCCAGCACCCCGGCTCTTCTCATGTATGGAGCGATCTAAGCACCGTGCATGGATTACTGTCGACCACTGCACAAAGCAGTGGCAAACACACCCCTCCATGTATCTCTGGCTCCCCCATGTATCTCTGGCTCCCCCATAAAGATACATAGAGGGACATGTCGGCCACCTCTTCGCGCAGTGGTCGACAGTAATCCATGCACGGTGCTTAGATAGTTCAATACATGAGAAGAGCCGGGGTACTGGGAAGGAGAGAGTGGGGGAGGGGGGTCCCAGCGGTCGGACTCTGTGGATAGGGGATAAGATGTTCTGTATCAGAGTTCCCCTATAACAGAACACAATTCCTCAGGTAGGGGCTTCCGTTGTCATGTCAGCTAAATAGGACCCTGCATCACCCCACGTAGGTCCTGATCAGCCCCCTAAAACCCACTGGCACCAGTAGTTTGCACTTTTAGATGCCGCAATCAAGTTTGATCACAGCATCTAAAGTGTTAGTGCGGGATATTGCTGTGATCACTGAGGTCTGGCATTAACTGTGTTCTGGCTGCTGATAACAGCCATTACTTACCGGCATTGAAGCAAATTCAGCTCCAGATCTCACTTCAATGTCTAGTAGCATCCTCTAGGTCATGGGTCCTCAAACTTTTTAAACAGGGGGCCAGTTCACGGTCCCTCAGACCTTTGGAGGGCCGGACTATAGATATCAAAACATAAACACTATGCACACTTATATATCTTATTAGTGGACTACCACTTTAAGTACACAGCACAGTTCCCCCCACATTAGGTTGGCAGTATAGATCCCCCACATTAGGGTTGGCAGTACAGTTCCCCCACTTTAGGGTTGGCAGTACAGTTCCCCCACATTAGGTGCAGTACAATTCCCCCACAATAGGTGCAGTACAGTTCCCCCACATTAGGTGCAGTATAGTCCCCCCCACATTAGGTGCAGTATAGTCTACCCACATTAGGTGCAGTACTATTTCCCCACATTAGGTGCAGTACAGTTCCCCCACATTAGGTGCAGTACCATTCCCCCACATTAGGTGCAGTATAATGTTCCCCCACATTAGGTGCAGTATAATGTTCCCCCACATTAGGTGCAGTATAATGTTCCCCCACATTAGGTGCAGTATAATGTTCCCCCACATTAGGTGCAGTATAATGTTCCCCCACATTCGGTGCAGCATGTACCCCCACATTAGGTGCAGCCATCTCCGTCCGATCAGCGATCTGCTGTTCCATACCGGCTCAGCAGGCTGGAGCAGCAGAGCGCAGATAACACTGATCAATGCTATGCTATGGCATAGCATTGAACAGTGTATACAATCAGAATATTGCATGTAATAATTCCCTAAGGGGACCAAAAAATGGTGTAAAAATAGTAAAAAAAATTAAAGTTAATAAATATGATTTAACCCCTTCCCTAATAAAAAAAAAAAATGAAATGGCGTTTCTTTTCTTCAAATTTGTCCTACAAATAATTTTTGTAGATTTTGTGGTGAAATGACTGATGTCAATACAAAGTACTATTGGTAGCACATAAAAAAGTTCTGATATAGGTCTGTTGGTGGAAAACCGTTACGATTTTTAGAAAATGAGAAGGAAAATACAAAAGTGCAAAAAAGGAAAAACGCTCCTTTTTTCTGTTAATGTTTACTTATCCGTATGAGGGCTCATTTTTATGCCGTGATACGTAGTTTTTTATTGGAATTTTTATTCACTGTTTATACATTTTTTTTCTCATACACAAAGTTATCAAAAATTTGCAATTCTGGACTTCAGATTTTTTTTTACTTTTATGCCGTTGACGATTGGAGATACCACATGTTTATTTTTGTTGTTTATTTTGTATTACATTATTTAATTTGAAAAATGGGAAAAGTGGGGGTGATAGAGCTGAAAAAAACGCAAAAAAAGTTCAAAAACGCCAAAAGGATTAACCTCTTCAGGACACAGGGCGTATGGATACGCCCTGCATTCCGAGTCCTTAAGGACCGAGGGTGTATCCTTACGCCCGTGGGAAATCCGGTCCCCACCGCTAGCCGGTTGGGGACCGGAGCCGGATGCCTGCTGAAATCATTCAGCAGGTACCCTGGCACATCGCCCAGGGGGGTCCTGAGACCCCCCCCATGTCGGCGATCGGAGAAAATCGCATTTCAATTCAGACATGCGATTTTCTCCAATTCCGGGCTGATCAGGTCTCTGGTGACCCGTTCACCCGGAAAATGGGGCTCAGCCTAAAGGATTGGAGTGAGATCGCAAAGCTGCGATCTACTCCTATCCCCTGGCATTAGTCAGAACAGAGTTCTGACCAATGGCAGCGCAGGACAGGGGGTTGCCATGGCAACCCCCCGTTCTGCCCGCCCCTGGATGTAGAGGGGCTCTGGGAAGAAGATGGAGGCCGTACCTGCAGGAGAAGATGCCTGGGGACCTGGGATCTTCGCTGGAGCATGCATGATCCTGATCAGGTAGGGAATCGACAGTGGGGGGGAATTGAAAGTGAAAGTAAATCGATCTTTACTGTGGCAACCACTAGGGGGGCCAAACTGCAACTCCCAGCATGCCCAGAGAGCCAAAGACTGTCTGGGCATGCTGGGAGTTGTAGTTTTGCAACATCTGGAGGGTCACAGTTTGGAGACCACTGTTACAGTGGTGCCCAAACAGTAGCCCTCCAGATGTTGCCAAACTACAACTCTCAGCATGCCTCGACTGCCCAGGCATGCTGGGAGTTGTAGTTCTGTAACATCTGTCCCTTCAGATTTAGCAATTTTCATGACATTTTTGAAAATTGCTGCTCTACTTTGAAGCCCTCTAATTTTTTCAAAAAGCAAAAGTATGTCCATTTTATGATGCCAACATAAAGTGGACAAATTGTGTTTGTGAAGAAAAATAAAATTTATTTGGAATATCCATTTTCCTTACAAGCAGAGAGCTTCAAAGTTAGAAAAATGCAAAATTTTCTAAATTTTCATGAAATTTTGGGATTTTACACCAAAAAAGGATGCAATTAACGCCGAAAATTTACCACCAAAATAAAGTAGAATATGTCACGAAAAAACAATCTCAGAATCAGAATATTCGGTAAAAGCGTTTTCGCGTTATTAATTTGTAAAGTGACGGTGAATTGCGAAAAAGGGCTCAGTCCTTAAGGGGAAAAAGGGCTGCGTCCTTAAGGGGTTAAAAAACGCCAAAGTGAAAAAACGCCACGTGGAATAAGAATTTTGTGATTTCTCATTGATTTACAGCTAACATCTGGCCGCAGCGTTTTTTGGCCCAAAAAACGCCATGCGGCAGAATTGGCGTTTTTCTTGGCGTTTTCACAAAAAAAAAAGTGGAATCCTAGCCTAATGGTTATGTTGTGAGATTATCATAACACTGTGTCAAGCTTTTTGTGAACTGGCATTTCCTTTTAGAGTTTTCTTCTTTGCCTGCAAATCCCATAATTCCGTTTTCCTCCCTCCCACACATCAGCCACTCCACCCATTGAAACATAAATGAGCTGCAGCCATTCAAAAGACCTGTGGTTTTCAATCAGGGTGCATACAGCTGTTGCATTAGTTGCAGATTGATCACTCTCCCACCAAGCGATCACTCCACCTGTTGAAGCAGACAGGCTCCCTGTCATCAGCTGACTGGGGAGTCAGGTCTCGGCCGCATTGCAACCTGGGAAAAATCTGAGACAACAGTTATTTTGTATGCTGGTAAAAATAAATATTGGGGTGAAAATCACATAAGAATTGTGAGAAAACCGTCACACACAGGTACAGACACTATATTATGAACTAAACTAATTTTACAGCCCCTGTAGCATAGTCAAATGAAAAAAAAATCCTGGAATACCCCTTTAAGGTCAAAATGGGCTTGGTCCCCAAAGGGTTAAGGATACAGCCCATTTTCACATTTAGGACACAGAAAATTTTCACTTTTGCATTTTTGTTTTTTCCTCCTTGGCTCTTAAAGGAGATATCCAGTGGTGAAAAACGTATCCCCTATCCTAAGGATAGGGGATAAGTTTCAGATCGCGGGGGGTCCGACCGCTGGGGCCCCCCGCGATCTCCTGTACGGGGCCCCGACAGCCTGCGGGAAGGGGCGTGTTGACCACCGCACGAAGCGGTGGCTGACATGCCCCCTCATAATACAACTCTATGGCAGAGCAGAGCCGGAGCGCTGCCTGCGGCAATCTCCGGCTCTGCCATAGCGATGTATTGAGGGGGCGTGTCGGCTCCCGCTTTGTGCGGTGGTCAACACGCGCTATCTGGCCAGCGAGCCGGGGCCCCATACAGAGATATCACAGGGGCCCCAACGGTCGGATAAGATCTGAAACTTATCCCCTATCCTTAGGATAGGGGATACGTTTTTCACCACTGGACTACCCCTTTAAGAGGCATAACTTTAATTTTTCCATCTATAGACCTACATGAGGGCTTGTATTTTGCGCGACCAATTGTTCTTTGTAATGGCAACTTTCACTTCACCATAAAATGTACAGTGAAACTAAATAAAATGACTTAATTGTGGGGGGAAACTGATAAGAAAACCGCAATTTTGCTAATTTGGGGGGAGGGGAGGGGGGGTTTCGTTTTTCAAGCTGTACACTCTACAGTATAAATGACATGTTTTCTTTATTCTGTGGGTCAATACGATTGAAATGATACCTATGTTGATACCTATGTTTAGGTACTTTTCTCCTTTTAAAAACAACTTTACAAAATAAGTATGCTTAAACTTCCCTATTTTGACCACCTATAACTTTCTCATTTTTCTGTATATGGGGCTGTATGAGGGCTCATTTTTTGCACATTGAAATATTATTATTGGTACCACTTTTGCGTATACGTGAATTTCAATATGTTTAAAAAAAATTTAGGATGTAATGTGACAAAAAATTTTTTTTACTTCTTTTACATTTTCACCGTTCACCATACGGAATCATTAATATTATATTTTGATATGTTGGACATTTACGCACACGCTGATACAAAATATGGACATTTTTTACGCTTTTTGGGATAAAATGGGAAAAAGAGGCAATCATACAATCTGAGTTTTTACTGGGGAAGAGGCTTTTCAAAAAAAAATGTAAACTTATTTTATTTTATTTTTTTACTATTTTTACATTTTATGTCCTCATAGGATAGTGCTTTTATTAGAGACCCATTTCACAAAGGAAACATTGAGGGTAATGGATAAAAATTAGTGGGGTCATCAATATCACTCATGTTATCTGACTTTTTTCTAGGCTTGTTTCAGTTCCCAGTCACTGAAACATTGAATGGGGAGAGAGGGAAATAGTAATAGGTAGCGGGGGCAGATTTTTTATTTTTTGTATGTTAAAACAGACAGACTTGAATGGGTGATGGCATTTGTCTATAAACCACACCCCTTTTAGGTAAATAAGGTAAAAAGAGAAATAATAAATAATTATGGTTGTATTATGGTTGTATTGTTCTGATTGTTATAACATGAAATAAATACATTTTATTATCAAATTATCAAATATTATCAAAATTGAGTCACATCAGGTTCTGTTCACTGCAGATACTAAACCATGGCAGCTCCAAGAAAGAAAGAAAGAGTCATGGTGATATCATCCTAGTGATGTCATAGACAGCTGGAGAAGTTACATTGCGCTGACAGCTGCCCCGGCCTTCAGTCTGTAGATTGTTACAGAGCGGTTTGCTTCTCTTAAGCGTTTTTTGCCTTATTTCGTCCTAGATGGAGATTAAAGGATTGGGGTTCATCCCCCTCTTTCTGGCCTTCTGGTGTGTGGTCTGGATCTCCACCAGTTACACCCTGACCATCATTAATGGCCATGCTGCTTCCCTACTGGTATACATCAGTGATACGGGGAAGAATTTTCCTGAACAGATCCTATTCTGTATAGGATTCATAGGGATGTCCATTGCTACTCTGGGTCTGACATTGCTGAATTATAAGTTCGTCTTGTTTCATCGTGAAGCCTTTGGAGCCCATCAGCCCTGGATCCAGAAGAGCCTCCTGGCCATCGCTTGGTCATCCTGCATCCTGACAGCCATCATGTCTTTATGTTCAACTAAAGACTACCCCATGGTTCACCGTGTCACCGCCTTTACTGCCTTCATCTGTGCTGGCACATACAACCTCTGGCAGTCCATCCTCCTATATAAAGTGCCCGGATCCACCAGAGTCATCTGCCACGTAAGAACCACCTTCAGTGCTATGGGCCTCGCCTGTGTGTTTCTTTTTATTGGAAGTCGGGTCATAGTATACACCCACCTGTGTGCTGGGGGATGTGTAGTAACCAGTGAGGCCTTCGCCAAATTCATCGAGTGGTCAACGCTGGTCTTCATCCTGCTGACGTATGTGACCTACTATCCCATCATGCAGCGTTTATTGTTCACCTTGTCTTGGAACACCTGCAGCATCTCCCTAAGGATCAAGATCGATGACTTTGGAGTGTAGAAGACCATGGGGTACATCATATAAGCTTGTCATCTATATCATTATAACATTGTTATAATAGAAGTCTTATTTAAATAAATAAATAAATAAGCAAACCTCTTGCTCTTTTTTGTATTCCTAAACTCTTTAGATGTATAAGAATATTTGTATTTTAAATGTTAGTGGGGCGGCACGATATATGGCAATCGCATCATGATTTTTGGTTATAGGATATATTGATGCAGGGAGGAGAAACAGTGGGCCGCATCTAGCGAACATCTAATTTTTTCACCTCCCAGCAGTGCCTAGCGCTAGAAGGAGTTGCCTAGCGCTAGGAGGAGGTAACTCCTTCATGGCTGGAGGAGGTGAGGGGACCCCTGAACTCATAGGTACAGGAGTAGTTAGAAGTTGTGCAAAAGCAGACCCTTAGGGGAGATTTATGAAAACCTGTGCAGAGGAAAAGTTGATCAGTTGCCGATGGCAACCAATCAGATTGCTTTTTTCATTTTCCACTGGCCTCTTGGAAAAATAAAAGAATCTGATTGGTTGCTATGGGCAACTGGTAACTTTTCCTCTGTATAGGTTTAGATAAATCCCCCCCCCCCCCTATATCATGATTGGCCCCCCCTTGTGCCCCCCCTAGCAGCAGTAGGTCACTAGCAGCTCTCATGGCCATCAGGGGGGTACAGCTAGTTCACCAGTAAGGGTCCCGAGCCCCCGCTGCACCCCCTGCCCCCCGGAGCCATCTACTCCGCCATCCTTTTTTTTATATAAACCTTCAGCCTGCAGCCCTGTCACCACGCAGGGGCCGCGCTATGCAGACTGGGAAGAGCAGACAGGAAGCTCCTCCCCCTCTCTCACTCCCCTGTATACTGGACCTTGTGGAGCAGGCCCGCTGTGTGTATACAGGCCCGGACACCACCAGTATGGAAGACTTACCTGCCCAGTGCCCACTGCTCATGCTGCCCTTTTAAAGTAAGTAACTTGCTTGGGGGAGAGGGGGGAAAGTTGTAGTTCGGGAGACAGTGGGAGGTAGTTCAGTGTTTCCCAACCAGGGGGCCTCCAGCTGTTGGAAACTACAATTCCCAGCATTCCTTTGGCTTTATGAGCATAGTGGGAGTTGTAGTTTTGCAACAGCTGGAGGCTCCCAGGTTGGGAAACACTGATCTATCTATCTATCAATCTCCTATCTATCTATTTCCTATATATCTATCTCATATTTATCTCCTATCTATCTATCTATCTATCTATCTATCTATCTATCTATCTCATATCTATCTCCTATCTATCATCTATCTATCTATCTCATATCTATCTATCATCCATCCATGCATCTATCTATCTATCTATCTATCTATCTATCTTTCTCATATCTATCTATCTATCTATCTATCTTTCTCATATCTATCTATCTATCTCATATCTATCTATCTAACTCAGATAGATGAGAGATAGATAGATGAAAGATAGATAGATATGAGAGATAGATAGGTAGATAGATGATATATAGATAGATAGATACATAAATATATATATAGATAGATAGAAAGATAGATATGAGATAGATAGATAAATAGATGATATATAGATAGAGAGATGATATATAGAAAGATACATAAATAGATGATAGATAGATGATAGATACATAGATATGATATAGACAGATAGATAGATAGATAGATGATAGATATGATATAGACAGATAGATAGGAGATAGAATAGATAGATAGATAGATAGGAGATAGATGGATATGATATAGATACATTTATATGATATAGATAGATAGGAGAAAGATAGATAGATCGGTTTCCCAACCAGGGGGCCTCCAGCTGTTGCAAAACTACAACTCCCAGCATTCCTTTGGCTTTATGAGCATACTGGGAGTTGTAGTTTTGCAACAGCTGGAGGCCCCCCTAGTTGGGAAACACTGATCTATCTATCTATCTATCTATCTATCTATCTATCTATCTATCAATCATCTATCCAGGGACGTGCACAGACATTATAGAGGGCAGGGGCTCAAGTAAAAAAAGAGGGCACTTATCATTTAAAAAAACGTCTGCCAGACTTAATGGGCTGCGGCCCAGGGACACAGTGGACCTCTGGCCAGGCCCCTTGACATTCCTAGTCCCATAAAAGTTGGTGCTTTTGTAAAATAAGGTCAAGAACAGTTTCTCTGAGGTCTGCCATGTGTATATACACTTTGGCTGTGCTGTCAGTCTTATTTACAGAAAACATGTGACAGCTGCCCTATAATATACTGAATTATAGAGGAGATTTATCAAATGTGTGCAGAGAAAGAGCGGTGCAGTCACCCATAGCAACCAATCAGATCGCTGCTTTCATTTTGCAGAAGGCTTTTCCTCTGCAAAGGTTTTAATAAATCTCCCCCTATATGCCCCGGTCTGACCTCTATATGACAGAACGTGCACTGTATCTGGCCTCACCCAGCACCCATCCCCAATCACTCAGCACCCATCCCCAATCACCCAGCACCCATCCCCAATCACTCAGCACCCATCACCCATCCCCAATCACCCAGCACCCATCCCCAATCACCCAGCACCCATCCCCAATCACCCATCCCCAATCACCCAGCACCCATCCCCAATCACCCATCACCAATCACACAGCGCTCATCCCCAATCACCCAGCACCCATCCCCAATCACACAGCACCCATCCCCAATCACCCATCCCCAATCACCCAGCACCCATCCCCAATCACACAGCACCCATCCCCAATCACCCATCCCCAATCACCCAGCACCCATCCCCAATCACCCATCACCAATCACACAGCGCCCATCCCCAATCACCCAGCACCCATCCCCAATCACCCAGCACCCATCCCCAATCACCCATCCCCAATCACCCAGCACCCATCCCCAATCACCCATCACCAATCACACAGCACCCATCCCCAATCACCCAGCACCCATCCCCAATCACCCATCCCCAATCACACAGCACCCATCCCCAATCACACAGCACCCATCCCCAATCACCCAGCACCCATCCCCAATCACCCAGCACCCACCTTATGCAGGAATCTCCACACAGCTCTGGTTCTTACACCGAAGAGATGGACACCACACTAATATATGCTTACATGCTGCAATATACAAGTTGGCAAAAAAAGAATTATAAATATACAAAGACGGCCGGGCATAGCACAGCATACAGGATGGAGGCAGGGAAGCTCCGCCTCCATTGCGCACAAGACTGAATTTGCATACTAGCAATGTGGGGCAATACCTAGAAAACGGCTGGTCCACATTTAGTAAGTATAACATTATCTTTCTCCTGTTCTCCTGCACTGTAACCTAGTGTATTGCGAGTAAACAGCCTGTCAGTTTCTCTTTAATTATATACCATACCCCCCTTAATGAACTATATACTGTGCCACCATTCATCTATTAATTACCTATATACTGTGCCACCATTCATCTATTAATTCCCTATATGCTGTGCCACCATTCATCTATTAATTCCCTATATGCTGTGCCACTATTATTTAACTATACCATGCCACCATTCATCTATTAACCCCTTAAGAACTCAGGGTTTTTCCGTTTTTGCACTTTCGTTTTTTCCTCCTTACCTTTTAAAAATCATAACCCTTTCAATTTTCCACCTAAAAATCCATATTATGGCTTATTTTTTGCGTCGCCAATTCTACTTTGCAGTGACATTAGTCATTTTACCCAAAAATGCACGGCGAAACGGGAAAAAAAATCATTGTGCGACAAAATCGAAAAAAAAACGCCATTTTGTAACTTTTGGGGGCTTCCGTTTCTACGCAGTGCATATTTCGGTAAAAATTACACCTTATCATTATTCTGTAGGTCCATACGGTTAAAATGATACCCTACTTATATAGGTTTGATTTTGTCGCACTTTTGGAAAAAATCATAACTACATGCAGGAAAATTTATACGTTTAAAAATGTCATCTTCTGACCCCTATAACTTTTTTATTTTTCCACGTACGGGGCGGTATGAGGACTAATTTTTTGCGCCGTGATCTGAAGTTTTTATTGGTATGATTTTTGTTTTGATCTGACCTTTTGATCACTTTTTATTCATTTTTTTATGTTATAAAAAGTTACCAAAATACGCTTTTTTGGACTTTGGAATTTTTTTGCGCGTACGCCATTGACCGTACGGCTTAATTAATTATATATTTTTATAGTTCGGACATTTACGCACACGGCGATACCACATATGTTTATTTTTATTTTTTTTTACACTGTTTTATTTTTTTTAGGGGAAAAGGGGGGCGATTCAAACTTTTATTAGGGAAGGGGTTAAATGACCTTTATTAACACTTTTTTTTTGCAGTGTTATAGGTCCCATAGGGACCTATAACACTGCACACACTGATCTCTCATCCTGACCACAGGCGTGTATTAACACGCCTGTGATCAGCATTATCGGCGCTTGACTGCTCCTGCCTGGATCTCAGGCACGGAGCAGTCATTCGTCGATCGGACACCGAGGAGGCAGGTAAGAGCCCTCCCGGTGTCCGATCAGCTGTTCGGGACGCCGCGATTTCACCGCGGCGGTCCCGAACAGCCCGACTGAGCAGCCGGGATACTTTCAGTTTCACTTTAGAAGCGGCGGTCAGCTTTGACCGCCGCTTCTAAAGGGTTAATACCGCACATCGCCGCGATCGGCGATGTGTGGTATTAGCCGCGGGTCCCGGCCGTTGATTAGCGCCGGGACCCACGCGATATGATGCGGGATCGCGGCGCGATCCCGCTTCATATCGCGGGAGCCGGCGCAGGACGTAAATCTACGTCCTGCGTCGTTAAGGGGTTAATTACCTATATACTGTGCCACTATTATTTAACTATACCATGCCACCATTCATCTATTAATTACCTATATACTGTGCCACCATTCATCTATTAATTACCTATATACTGTGCCACTATTATTTAACTATACCATGCCACCATTCATCTATTAATTACCTATATACTGTGCCACCATTCATCTATTAATTACCTATATACTGTGCCACTATTATTTAACTATACCATGCCACCATTCATCTATTAATTACCTATATACTGTGCCACCATTCATCTATTAATTACCTATATACTGTGCCACCATTCATCTATTAATTCCCTATATGCTGTGCCACTATTATTTAACCATACCATGCCACCATTCATCTATTAATTACCTATATACTGTGCCACCATTCATCTATTAATTCCCTATATGCTGTGCCACCATTCATCTATTAATTCCCTATATACTGTGCCATCATTAATGAACTATATACTGTGCCACTATTATTTAACTATACTGTGCCACCATTAATGAACTATATACTGTGCCACTATTATTTAACTATACTGTGCCACCACTAAGGGTCTATACACAGTGCCAGAATACATAAAAATATAATGTTCCAATATAAATAAAATATATTCTGTGCTTCCATAAATTCCCTATATACTGTGCTTACATTCCTCTATTAATTCCCTAATAATGTGCTTCATACAATACATACAAGCACATAACAAAGACACATAAGAAATATACACACATACATACAACATGGCATATATACTAAAAGATATAACCAACAGGCACATCATACATACAGGTACACACATACAATCACTCACAGATATATACACACACATATACATACATTCACTTGCTCACATTATATATATATGTGTGTGTGTGTGTGTGAGCAAGTGAATCTATGTGTGTGTGTGTATGATTATATATATATATACACACACACACATACATACACACACACACACACATCATACAGACACACTGACATACAATCACTCATATATACATACTCACAGTCACTTACACTAAGGCCCCAGCCATCCCTCTCTGCACAGGCACATACATAAAGATACACACACAGTTACTTACAGTAAGTAAGGGCTCCATCCCCCTCTGCACAGGCTGGAGTTTGTGGCCGGGCAGACAGTGGGCGGGGCTTCTCTCTGCCTCCTTTGCTCCTGTCTCCTCCGTGTGGAGAGAAGCAAAGAAATGGCTGATAATGACAGGGTAAGTGGCGCCCCTTCCTGCAGGGAGGGCACAGCACCCTCCATTAAACCACATACAAATCTCCCCAGCAATGGATCCTTTTTACTGCACCTGTCACCCTGAGTCTGTAGCTCCTTTTGTGAGGGCACTAGAGGGGCAGGTGAGGAAAAGGGCAGGGGATCCAGCCCCCTTTTAGCCCTATGTGTGCACGTCCCTGCATCTATCTATCTATCTCTCATCTATCTATTATCTATCTATCCATCTATCTCCTATCTATCTATCTCTCTCATATCTATCTCATATCTATCTATCTATCTATCTATCTATCTATCTATCTATCTATCTCATATCTATCTATCTCATATCTATCTATCTATCCATCTATTTATGTATCTATCTTTCTATATATCTATCTATCTCTCATATCTATCTCAGATAGATGAGAGATAGATGAAAGATAGATATGATATAGATAGATAGATACAGACAAAGCTGTATATCTAGCCTAGTAGCGTGCACCTGCAGGCCAGGTCCATATAATAGTTTGGTATCAACTAAAGTGCTGGCTGACTTATTCTTTGTCTGTATTGCCCATACGGGGGAGTGGCTACCTCCATGTTGGCCTTGCACCCCACCCACCTCTATCAGGTGTGTGTTACGCCGAGCGCTCCGGGTCCCCGCTCCTCCCCGGAGCGCTCGCAACATCTTCGCTACGGCAGCGCCCCGGTCAGATCCACTGACCGGGTGCGCTGCGATACCGCCTCCAGCCGGGATGCGATTCGCGATGCGGGTGGTGCCCGCTCGCGATGCGCACCCCGGCTTCCGTACCTGACTCGCTCTCCCTCGTTCCTGTCCCGGCGCGCGCGCGCGCCGGGTCTCTGCGATTTAAAGGGCCACTGCGCCACTGATTGGCGCAGTGGTTCCAATTAGTGTTTTCACCTGTGCACTCCCTATGTATACCTCACTTCCCCTGCACTCCCTCGCCGGATCTTGTTGCCCTTGTGCCTAGTGAAAGCGTTCCCTTGTGTGTTCCTAGCCTGTGTTCCAGACCTCCTGCCGTTGCCCCTGACTACGATCCTTGCTGCCTGCCCCGACCTTCTGCTACGTCCGACCTTGCTTCTGTCTACTCCCTTGTACCGCGCCTATCTTCAGCAGTCAGAGAGGTTGAGCCGTTGCTAGTGGATACGACCTGGTCACTACCGCCGCAGCAAGACCATCCCGCTTTGCGGCGGGCTCTGGTGAACACCAGTAGTGACTTAGAACCGGTCCACTAGCACGGTCCACGCCAATCCCTCTCTGGCACAGAGGATCCACCTCCTGCCAGCCGGCATCGTGACAGTGTGTATATAGGGTGTCTTGGATATTCCAGACCCTGCCATGCTTACTGAACTGTTCACGCAGAGGCATATTCACAGTGTAGGGTCCGTCCCAATAAGGCCACCTTATCGCGGTGGGACGGTCCAAGCTATTTGACCGCCGGCGGAGACAAATTTGCGAGCTAAGTGCCTCACTATTTCATAGTTTCACATTTGCATCTATTACACCATAGCTGTATAGCTCTCCATGTTTTAACTGCATATTCATGTTTCACTTATATCTTTGTGCTGGCAGTGTGCTGCTACATTCTTCTGTTGCTAGATAGATAGATAGATAGATAGGAGATAGATGGATATGATATAGATAGATTGATATGATATAGATAGATAGGATATAGATAGATAGATAGATAGATAGATAAAGAACAATATGATGCAGCATGCCACAAGTTTGCAGAAAATGGTGGTTTATTCCATCATGTGCATAGACTATGCTGCATCATATTGTTCTTTGTCTGCATTGAGGAACCAGTGGACCCAGGTTCCAAGTATGCGAGCACCCCGACTTCTCTCTAATCTCTGGATTTTGGTTGTGCCGTTTTTATTTGTTATAGATAGATAGAAAGAGATAGTATCTATCTATCATCTATTTATCTATCTTTCTATCTATCTCATATCTATCTATATATCCATCTATTTATGTATCTATCTATCTATATTTCATCTATCTCTCATATCTATCTATCTATCTTTCATCTATCTATCTATCTCTCATCTATCTGAGATAGATATGAGATAGATAGATAAATAGAAAGATAGATGAATACATAAATAGATAGCTGGAGATAGATGGATAGATAGATAGATTGATAGATAGATCAGTGTTTCCCAACCGGGGGGCCTCCAGCTGTTGCAAAACTACAACTCCCAGTATGCTCATAAAGCCAAAGACATGCTTGGAGTTGACGTTTTGGAATAGCTAGAGGCCCCCTTATTGGGATTCACTGATCTATCTATCTATCTATCTATCTATCTATCTATCTCATATCTATCATCTATCTATCTCATATCTATCTATTAATCTATATTATCTAAGTGTTTTATTCCCCCATGTATGTGTGACGTTTCGATAGCATCCCGCCATCTTTATCATACGTACAGTTGTACATTCTGTAGTCTATGTGACATCACTGTGCTTCATAATAAACTGTGACATCACTGTGCTTCATAATAAACTGTTCACAACTATTTTAGGGGAAACCCCCTAAGGGGAACCCTTAAACTAAGTACCTCCTAAAATGTAACTTTTATTTGTCCTATTAAAATATTAAACTAAATAGTAATGTGTAATTTTCTTTATGGTGTAATCTACACCACTGATTATTTAAAATCACAGCCTCAGATCAGCTCCCCTTGTAATATTATAGTAGTGACTGCAATTAATGACAGAATAATTGCACAGCGATCATCATCTTTGGATATGATGAACTGTTTTTGGGGAGTTGTTAGTGGCTGCTAATTAAAAAATCCAAGCATTAGCCAGCGCCTCCAACATTTCGCTGGCACCCCAGCTTCGTCAGGAAGGGCTGGTGGCTAATGGCCAGTGGGTGTCCCGTGGTTCCTTATATACTACGGCGTCTGATGTCATTAAAATTTGCCGCGGCTCACGTACAGAAGAGGACCTAATCTGAAATATATTCTGGTCCATAGTCATCTGACAACACAGAAGACCACTACAGGCACATGGCTTCCATCGAAACCACAGGGATCTTTTCCCTGTGGCCATTGTACCATGTGTCAGTATACACGGAAAACCAAAAACTTCATCAATCCCCAAAATGGGAACAGCTATACTATTTATGATTTCATAAATTGCTCTAGCAAAAATGTAATCTATGCATTACAATGTACATGTCCCTACATTTATGTAGGTAAAACTACTCAAGAACTGCGACGACGCATAGGGAAACATTTGAGTACCATTAGGACCTTAACAGATACCCCAGTGGCTAGACACATGAAAGAAAAACATCAGAACAACCTGAAAGAACTTACCTTTTGGGGTATCCGACAAATGAAACTTGGACCAAGGAAGGGCGATATTGATGGAATTTTGTTAAGAGAGGAAGCTAGATGGATTTATCGTTTGAATTGTAGACACCCTCATGGTCTTAATGAGGGCTTTTCTTTTTCCGCATTTTTAGAATAGTAGTGACATATATTAATATATCTACACCTTTATTATGATCCCGATGAGTTCAATAATATCATAGTCCTTTCTCATTATATAGTTCTCACCTTCTTTCCCAATTAGGGATTTTGTTCAATTAAACTTTTTCATATATAATAACATGATGAGAACTATTATAATTATCAATCGGCCTGATCTCATAATAAATAGCCTTCTCCTAATGTTGAGGTAACCTATCATAGCATGTCATACCTGGTCACTTATAACAACAATAACTACTGATTATTTAGTGCTGGCACAGTCATGTAGTAGATAATTGCACACTCAATTGTACTTTAAATAGTATCTCCATGTTGGTACATATATGTACATGCAATTGTATTCAAAATAGTATATCTATAATGATTTACCTATATGTATTCACACTATCAATTAAGGGAATTGTAGGTCCCCCAATTCAACCTCCTTTCCTCCCCTTCCTTCCTTCCTTCCCTCCCCCCTTCTCTTTCTTTTCTTTGTTTATAAAGGAATAACACTTATTTTTTACATTTAAGCTCATCACAATTGTGTAACAGTATATTTATAATGATTTACCTTTATGTATTTACACTAACACAAAAAGGAATTATAGGTTCCCCAACTCACATCCCCTCCCCTCTTCCCTCCCTTCCCTCCCCTTTCCTCCCCTGTCTATAATATAATCACATTCACATCACACTTAAGGTTATCACAAGTGAAAAATAATATAGGATATAATCAAAATCACAATCGTGAAATTATACAGGATATAACTAAAATATTGTGCCCCCATATATATACATATATAAGTTATTTAGAGCTCGAGCCATAACAAACACAATCATAGTACAAGTCCGGCGGCATGCGCACAAACATCCATGTCAGTGGAATAATATTAAGTCCGCTGGTATGCGCAGTGACCCCAACGAAAATGAAATAGAATCAAAGTCCAGTGTCATGCGCACGAGCAACTCGTGAACACAGTGAGTATATACAGGGTTTCAATAAAGTTGGAGGACATGTGCGTCGCTTGTCAGTGACGCGCGTGTTTACTCACGTGACGCACTTAGAAACATATTGTGATTGGCCATGAGAACAACAACAAACAAACATGTGACTTGCATACCCTGCTATGATAGGCTAATACATGAGAAGTGGAGATAGGCTGAGGGGCCGCGGCGAATTTTAATGACATCAGACGCCGTAGTATATAAGAAACCACGGGACACCCGCTGGCCATTAGCCACCAGCCCTTCCTGACGAAGCTGGGGTGCCAGCGAAACGTTGGAGGCGATGGCTAATGCTTTGATTTTTTCATTAGCAGCCACTAACAACTCCCCAAAAACAGTTCATCATATCCAAAGATGATGATCGCTGTGCAATTATTCTTTCATTAATTGCAGTCACTACTATAATATTACAAGGGGAGCTGATCTGAGGCTGTGATTTTAAATAATCAGTGGTGTAGATTACACCATAAGGAAAATTACACATTACTATTTAGTTTAATATTTTAATAGGACAAATAAAAGTTACATTTTAGGAGGTACTTAGTTTAAGGGTTCCCCTTAGGGGGTTTCCCCTAAAATAGTTGTGAATATATTATCACCCTGGTACCCCCTGTGGGGCATTTGTTGTGATATAGTATAATTGAGAAGTATATTCTCATTATTCCCACTCCAGCATGTCTGGTTTCTTGTCACAACCTATCAATGCGTAAATATTCAATACAGAAGCTACACATGTTTTTTCCACATCCAATTTACCATTAAATCAAGTTGATATTAATCAGGCGTTTAAGACCCTAAATAAAACATATAAATCATATATACGATCCTGGTGGGAAGTCTCCAGTTTAGAGACGTACTCCCAGCAGAGATTAGTAAATAGGGGTCTCAGGTCACATCTCATCCCAAATTCACATAAGGATCACCGAAGTGATCCACTAATTCCCTATATTTCCCATATATTTGTTGAAAGGTATAATCTTTATTAAATTCAAAACACCAACAAAAAAGGAGTTAAAATTTGCAGTGTATCTCTCCTCCTGTATTATTAATTATCTGTGCCAGCCAGGCATCACCTATTATCTACCTGTGTGTACCTGCAGTGTACACACGGTTAGTGGAGGAGTCTACACTGTATATTAAAAAACCTATCCTATGCCCCCCTCGACATGTTTCGCCGCAAGACGCGGCTTTGTCAAGAGGCTTAAGGGCACTGAATGAAAAAGCGCCAAAATAGGGGTTAAATAACCTCCTATTGTGACATCATGGTGGGGTGATATTCACTTCTGATTGGTGGGACACCATCCCATCCAATCATCCTCTATTTAATTTGATGGACATTTCCATGCACCTATTGCTGCTCTCATAGTTCAACCAATCCGCATGGTTGTTTATTGGTTGCCTCGGTAATGCATCACATGATTACTGCGTCATGATCTCAGAGCCGATGTTCACATCCGCCTCCTGCGCTATGACCCCTGCGCGAGCTCTTGTATCAGCGCCGATATTCACATCCGCTTCCTGCGCCGTGACCCCTGCGCGAGCTCTTACACCAGCGGGCGTACCTTGCTGTCAGAGCTGCGCAGTTCTATATGCGCGGGGACTTAGTCTCCACGAGCATTTCCAAATAGATATAATAGTCAGTCACTATGTAATTTCATATGCGCCAGAATTTTTCTATATAAGGGCTGTGTGATGTAATCTGCGCACATACTTGGTCTTCCATAGTGCTCCATGTTAATAGGGATAAGCTCCAATAAAATACATTATTGTTCTATATGATATTCTATATTATTCTATATTGTATATTATTATCACCATAGAAGTAGTTAATTATTTAGTGATAATTAGAAGGCAGCATATTGGTCCATCATGGTTAGTCCATCTACAATTCCCTCCCTGATGTCACTTCGGCAGGGTGTTTAATAATTGTGTTGATAATTGTACACGATGTTTATACATTATGGCAGCTATTCTAAATGAATGCTGAGAAGGTAAATCCCTCATTGAGTCCATTAGGGCTCAGGCTTTTGAGTCGCTGTATCCATCTTGCTTCTTCACGGAGTAATTTCTTATCTAAGTTGCCTCTTCTGGGGCCCAATGTCATCTTGATTAGTCCCCAAAATTTAAGGGTTTGTATATCACCTCTATGAAAATTTCTAACATGTCTCGCTAGTGGGGTATCAGTCCCGGTGCGGATAGTGCTGAGATGTTGAGATATCCGTCTTCTCAGTTGCTGTGTGGTTTTGCCCACATATAGCTTACCACATCCGCACTGGGCAATATATATTACTCCAGAAGTCTGGCAGTTGATAAAATCCCTAATAACATATTTCTTGTTATCAATTGGGTTAACAAATTCTTTCATCCTAGGCAGGAATCCACAAAAAGTACACTTTCCACAGGGATGGGACCCTTTTATTGTAGACTTGAGCCATGTTCTTTCAGTTTTTTCAGCATAGAGGCTGTGAACCAGATGTTCTCTGATGTTTTTCCCTCTCCTATATGTGATCGAAGGAAAAGGGGGGATGACATCTCTCAGATCATTATCTGCCTGTAGAATAGGCCAGAATTGACGTAAAATATTCATTACCTGACGACTATTTTCGTCAAAAGTGCCAATACATCGTTCCGTCTTAGTTATTGTTCCCGTTGTCTGTTTACTTTTCAGTAGCTCCTGTCTTGGGGTGTCACGAGCCCTAGCGAAGGCTCTATGAAGAACCTTCTTAGGATACCCCCTACTGATAAATCTGTTATATAAAGTCCTGCATTCCAGTAGGAATGCTTCATCTGTCCCCTGTATCCCTAACATAAGACGGTAAGGCTTGGACAAATGGGGTTAACATCTGGTTCACATATTGACTAATTCCCTCCGTGAGATTTTCATTTCCCGATACAATTGGACGTCCTGGGATAGGTATTTTTCTTTTATGTATCTTAGGTAATGCATACATTGTTGCTATAATAGGCTTCACATTCAGCATATACCTAAATTCATCTTCAGTGATCAATCCATTATTTTTCGCCTCCGTAAGTATCACTCTCAGTTCATTCAGGAATCTCTCAGTGGGGTTGGATTCAAGACGTCGATATGTTGTTTCATCCCGGATTAGTCGTCGGACCATATCCAGGTAATCATCTTTATTCATAATCACTATATTCCCCCCCTTATCGGAGGGCTTAATGATTATGTCCTGATTTTCTTCCAGATCACGCAATGCTTGATTCTCCTCACAGGTAAGATTTTGATTTCCCCTCTTCCTAGGTCTCAACTCTTCCAATTTGGTACTAACCATCTGTACAAAGATGTTAATATTATCAAATTGTGTAAAATTGGGTGTGGTTCGACATCTAGGTTTTAAATCCGAAAAAGGTGGACTGGGTCTCCTTACACCACTTTCACCTTCCTCTAGTAGTTCATAAAGATCACTCACCACTTGATTATCCAACCTTGCTTCTATATCACTATCACGTGATTTGTGCACTTTGTGCAGAGCAAGTTTCCTTGCGAACAGATTAATGTCCTTAATCCATTCGAAGGAATCAAATTGTGGTGTAGGTGTATAGGATAGTCCCTTTTTCAACAGCTTAATCTGATCCTTAGTGAGGATATACGATGAAAAATTGCATATCTGCATTTCATCCTCCTTCTCCTCATCTAGTTTTTCTTGTTGGACGGATACGCCCATTTGTCCCTGTCCCTCAACTGGACGCCTTCCCCTAAAAAAAGGGGGGATATGTTTAGATTCTGGCCTCCTGACATAATTTGTGCTGCCGTGGTTGTTATAGATGGCTGTATCAAAGGTGTAAACTGTAAGGCAGACGAATAAGATGTAATGGAGGCAGATCCCTCTCCATTTCGATTTATTGTTGGTATCGGCATATTGGGAGGTATTTCTGTTTGTATGGGACCTCCTTGTTGAGGAGCACCCATTTGTATTGGTCCTGTCTGTTGGGGGTGAACTGTACTTCCTCCCCATTGTTGTTGAGGGAAGCTAATAGGATTCGATAAATTATTATTAGCTGTATGGGGGTTTGTCACTATGCCACCTTGTTGTGTCTGATACTGGGTGATACCCTGTGCTTGTGATTGAGGGTACTGGTAGTTATGGTTATTGAATCCCTGATGTTGATTAGGATTTTTAGATCCTCTATATCCAGTCTTTTTGTTGTAAGGAGGTCTTTTTTTGTGATATTTGTTTTTGATCTGTTGATTGAACTGATATTTTGGTGTGTTAATTTTGGACTGATCGTCTGATTCGGAATAATCAGATTCGGAGATATCAGTATATTTATTATAAGAGGTATCCACGGGTTTTTTAGTATATATTTGTCCGGACTCAAAATCCTTTTTGTCCCGTATATACTTCTTATGTTTCTTTTCTTTGATTTCCGATTGTAAATTCTGAATGTTCCTTTGTAATCGTTGTTCCCAGTTAGTAAAATCAGGATTACTTTTGAAGGTCTGTATCTCCTCTAGTTTGGTCTCTAATAAGATGCTTACTGAGTTAAAGGCTTTTTTCTCATAGGATAGTAGATAATCTATCATGCGTAATGAGTTCTCAGTGAGTACTTTTTGCCACCCAGTAATAAAATCAGGGTCTTCCTGGTGCGAATTAGGGACTATATTAATTCGTAGTCCTCTATATACCAAGCCTTGTTGAAGATAAGTCTCTAGACTTGCTACTTCCCACCAGGAGCGCAAATATTTCTTATATATTCTCTGTAAATTGCGAAATGCTGTATTTATATCCACCTGATTTAGAGGCAATTCATTAGAGGAGAAAACATGCTGAGCTTCAGTCATAAATAATTCAGGATTCAGCTTGTTTGAGAGAAAACCTGCCATAATATGGGAGACTTCCCTTTTTGTACCGTATATGGTCAGGTCCAATAATGGGGGAGTTAACCCCTATTGATATATGATCCAACTGCGGACCAATATATGGAGGGTTGTTTAAACCAATTCACCAAAAGATCACCGAATTGGAAGAGTTGAGACCTAGGAAGAGGGGAAATCAAAATCTTACCTGTGAGGAGAATCAAGCATTGCGTGATCTGGAAGAAAATCAGGACATAATCATTAAGCCCTCCGATAAGGGGGGGAATATAGTGATTATGAATAAAGATGATTACCTGGATATGGTCCGACGACTAATCCGGGATGAAACAACATATCGACGTCTTGAATCCAACCCCACTGAGAGATTCCTGAATGAACTGAGAGTGATACTTACGGAGGCGAAAAATAATGGATTGATCACTGAAGATGAATTTAGGTATATGCTGAATGTGAAGCCTATTATAGCAACAATGTATGCATTACCTAAGATACATAAAAGAAAAATACCTATCCCAGGACGTCCAATTGTATCGGGAAATGAAAATCTCACGGAGGGAATTAGTCAATATGTGAACCAGATGTTAACCCCATTTGTCCAAGCCTTACCGTCTTATGTTAGGGATACAGGGGACGCTGTATCTAAACTGCAGGAAATCTCTTTTCCACCAAATACACATGTGGCGAGTCTCGATGTCGAGGCATTGTATACTAACATAAAACATGAATTGGGCCTAAAGGCGGTTGAATACTTCCTGAACACGAGAGGAACACAATTTATTGAGCACAATCAATTTATTTTGTCACTCCTTCACTTTATACTCACACACAATTATTTTATTTTTGATGGTCACTTTTATTTACAGCACAAAGGCACAGCCATGGGCACGGCATGTGCACCTAATTTTGCAAATCTTTTCTTAGGGTGGTGGGAAGACACTATTGTATTCACAGACACCCATCTCCAGTATACCTCGCACATTTTATTTTGGGCACGATTTATTGATGATGTTTTATTATTTTGGGACGGCACAGAAGCACTATTCCAGCAATTCGTCACCACACTTAATAACAATACAATAGGGATGTTTTTTACTTCAGAAATTCACCAGACCACCATCAACTTTCTTGACCTACAGATTTCTCTGCAGCCCAATGGCAGCGTCCAAACGTGCATATATAGGAAACCTACGTCTACCAATAGCTTTCTTGAGTGGGGCAGTCATCATCCTGCCCCCCTCAAGAGAGGCATCCCCGTGGGACAATACCTGCGTGCCAAGAGAAACAGTTCCACAGATGAAGCATTCCTACGGGAATGCAGGACTTTATATAACAGATTTATCAGTAGGGGGTATCCTAAGAAGGTTCTTCATAGAGCCTTCGCTAGGGCTCGTGACACCCCAAGACAGGAGCTACTGAAAAGTAAACAGACAACGGGAACAATAACTAAGATGGTACGATGTATTGGCACTTTTGACGAAAATAGTCGTCAGGTAATGAATATTTTATGTCAATTCTGGCCTATTCTACAGGCAGATAATGATCTGAGAGATGTCATCCCCCCTTTTCCTTCGATCACATATAGGAGAGGGAAAAACATCAGAGAACATCTGGTTCACAGCCTCTATGCTGAAAAAACTGAAAGAACATGGCTCAAGTCTACAATAAAAGGGTCCCATCCCTGTGGAAAGTGTACTTTTTGTGGATTCCTGCCTAGGATGAAAGAATTTGTTAACCCAATTGATAACAAGAAATATGTTATTAGGGATTTTATCAACTGCCAGACTTCTGGAGTAATATATATTGCCCAGTGCGGATGTGGTAAGCTATATGTGGGCAAAACCACACAGCAACTGAGAAGACGGATATCTCAACATCTCAGCACTATCCGCACCGGGACTGATGCCCCACTAGCGAGACATGTTAGAAATTTTCATAGAGGTGATATACAAACCCTTAAATTTTGGGGACTAATCAAGATGACATTGGGCCCCAGAAGAGGCAACTTAGATAAGAAATTACTCCGTGAAGAAGCAAGATGGATACAGCGACTCAAAAGCCTGAGCCCTAATGGACTCAATGAGGGATTTACCTTCTCAGCATTCATTTAGAATAGCTGCCATAATGTATAAACATCGTGTACAATTATCAACACAATTATTAAACACCCTGCCGAAGTGACATCAGGGAGGGAATTGTAGATGGACTAACCATGATGGACCAATATGCTGCCTTCTAATTATCACTAAATAATTAACTACTTCTATGGTGATAATAATATACAATATAGAATAATATAGAATATCATATAGAACAATAATGTATTTTATTGGAACTTATCCCTATTAACATGGAGCACTATGGAAGACCAAGTATGTGCGCAGATTACATCACACAGCCCTTATATAGAAAAATTCTGGCGCATATGAAATTACATAGTGACTGACTATTATATCTATTTGGAAATGCTCGTGGAGACTAAGTCCCCGCGCATATAGAACTGCGCAGCTCCGACAGCAAGGTACGCCCGCTGGTGTAAGAGTTCGCGCAGGGGTCACGGCGCAGGAAGCGGATGTGAATATCGGCGCTGATACAAGAGCTCGCGCAGGGGTCATAGCGCAGGAGGCGGATGTGAACATCGGCTCTGAGATCATGACGCAGTAATCATGTGATGCATTACCGAGGCAACCAATAAACAACCATGCGGATTGGTTGAACTATGAGAGCAGCAATAGGTGCATGGAAATGTCCATCAAATTAAATAGAGGATGATTGGATGGGATGGTGTCCCACCAATCAGAAGTGAATATCACCCCACCATGATGTCACAATAGGAGGTTATTTAACCCCTGTTTTGGCGCTTTTTCATTCAGTGCCCTTAAGCCTCTTGACAAAGCCGCGTCTTGCGGCGAAACATGTCGAGGGGGGCATAGGATAGGTTTTTTAATATACAGTGTAGACTCCTCCACTAACCGTGTGTACACTGCAGGTCCACACAGGTAGATAATAGGTGATGCCTGGCTGGCACAGATAATTAATAATACAGGAGGAGAGATACACTGCAAATTTTAACTCCTTTTTTGTTGGTGTTTTGAATTTAATAAAGATTATACCTTTCAACAAATATATGGGAAATATAGGGAATTAGTGGATCACTTCGGTGATCTTTTGGTGAATTGGTTTAAACAACCCTCCATATATTGGTCCGCAGTTGGATCATAAATTCACATAAGGAGGACGATTCGTTTATAAGAGGGTGGGAGACCCTACAAACAGAAAACTTCCTTAGACTTATCAACTACTTATTGGAATACGAGAGGGGCTATTTGGTGAAAATCTCGGAACAACTTGAACAAATTTCAACAAACAAATTTCAACTTTGAATAACAATCCAGAATTTGTTAACCTAGAACAAAAACTACAGAAAGATCTTGAGAGTTATAAAAGTGAACTAAAAGACAGAAAACACAATAAATACATCAGAGATTATACCGACTTTGCTACAGGCAGAATATACGATTATAAAGAAAAGAATACATCTAGGACTAATTATTCAAGTACACAAATACACCACCGACTCGATTCCGATACTTCTGGAACTGAATATCACTCAGATTCCAGTAATCAATCTAGTACAGGTACTAAATGCAAATACAAAGATCAAAATAAAGGTTCTAGAAAACCACCATTTAAACGTAATCCTCGTCCCAACAGTAATAAACCACAAACATGGACCCCCAATTCTGCTTCCTCCTCCTACTCTGTTTCCAATCCATCACAGAATGGGAATCAAGCACATACAAATACTTCTGCGGCCCATCTTCCATCAAACGGCCAGACACAGGTGAATTTGACTTTGCCCGTCTCGAGAAATACTGTGCCAATACCAACAAATCCACCAAATTTTTTAGGGGTACAGACCCCTCACTTACACCCTCCCAATCTTATATATCCTCAAACCTCCATAGCACCACCAATCAATACGTGGGCTCTTCAGGCTGCACCTCTAACTCCAGCCCCCACTCCATTCAGACCGAGAATGATGTAGAGATTGACAGGATGGAGATACAAGATAGTGTAGAAAATAAACATACAATGCAAATTTTCAACCTTTCCTCACATGTTCTTGGCCCATCTGAAAAATCATTACTACTAAAAGGACTTTCCTTTACTCCAGTACCAAAGTTTGATGAATTCGGATGGGTCAAGGACATTAATCTCTTCGCAAGAAAACTATCTTTGCATAAATGGCATGCACAACATGCAAGTGAAGAAAGAGCTAATAGCATACAGGAGTCAAGAGCAATAGAGACTTTGGAATCTCTCTTGTCTGAGAATGAAGGCAATGAGGTACATTTAACTGTCCCCTTCACAAATCTTCGGCCACGATCCAGGATGACACCACCATTTTCCCAATACTCTGCAATAGATACCTTTGGGAACTTAGTTACACAAGACATCAAAAAAATTAAACCCAAATCACGGTTCAGACATTCCAATTTGACATGTGAGGAACAGAAAGCCCTCAAATCCTTACAATCTAACGAGGAACTTATAATTAAGCCGTCCGATCAGGGCTCTTGACATTTTTCAAGATGTGGAGACTTACCGTACGTTAGAGCGAGATCCAACTGAAGAGTTCCTGGTTGAGTTGTGAACACTGCTAACAGATGCAGAACAAGAGGGATTAATCACTGAAGATGAATTCAAAACCATTTATAACCCACATCCTACAGTATCAACTTTTTACATCTTACCAAAAACTCATAAAGGGCTAAACCCAATGAAAGGACGCCCAATTGTGTCTGGAAATAACAACCTTACGCAGGGCGCCAGCATTTCTGTGGATAAAATCCTAGCACCTTTTGTTACCTCCCTCCCTTCATTCCTTAAGGACACTAAGGACACGGTTCTCAAGATCAATGATCTCACAGTCACTGATAACACTCTTTTGATGAGTTTGGATGTTGAGAATTTATACAGCAACATCCAACACCACTTAGGCATCACAGCTATCACTAGTTTTCTTGACACAAAAAGCAGATTATTCACAAAACACAATTCTTTTGTTACACAACTACTTTATTTTGTACTTACTCACAATTTCTTTCTCTTTGGCGGTGCCCTCTACCAGCAGATGAAGGGCACTGCAATGGGGACTTCTTGTGCACCGTCCTATGTTAATTTATTTTTGGGGTGGTGGGAGCACAATTTTGTTTTTGGTGATGATCTTTCTCTTTACACTGAGCACATTATTTATTGGGGGAGGTATATTGACAACATTTTGATTTTTTGGGATGGGGAAGTTTCTTTATTTTTGGATTTCGTACAGAAACTGAACTCTAATTCTATTGGCATGAGGTTCACTTCTGAAATTGGGGGAAAAAAACTCAATTTCTTGGACCTGACGATTTTCATTGATAATGACAACCATATTCAAACTAACATTTTTCGCAAACCCACTGCTACCAATAGTCTACTTCATTGGACAAGTCATCATCCGGTTTCCCTCAAAAAAAAGCATACCTATAGGTCAGTACCTGAGGGCAAAACGTAACTGCTCAGAAGAATATCAGTTCCGACAGGAAAGCCAGCAGCTTATGTCACGATTTACCAATCGCGGGTACCCCAAAAAACATCTTAGAACAGCATATAATCGTGCAACACGTAGCAATAGGACTGACCTATTATCATCTAACACTCTTCCGAGTAGTCCTGATGACATCATCAGATGTATAGGGACCTTTGATTCATACACTACACAGATTAAAAACATAATGGAACATCATTGGCACATTTTGAGAGCTGACCCTGATCTTCAACAACGGATAGGCCCTAAACCAAGTATCACGTACAGAAGAGGACCTAATCTGAAAGATATTCTGGTCTATAGTCATCTGACAACACAGAAGACCACTACAGGCACATGGCTTCCATCGAAACCACAGGGATCTTTTCCCTGTGGCCATTGTACCATGTGTCAGTATACACGGAAAACCAAAAACTTCATCAATCCCCAAAATGGGAACAGCTATACTATTTATGATTTCATAAATTGCTCTAGCAAAAATGTAATCTATGCATTACAATGTACATGTCCCTACATTTATGTAGGTAAAACCACTCAAGAACTGCGACGACGCATAGGGAAACATTTGAGTACCATTAGGACCTTAACAGATACCCCAGTGGCTAGACACATGAAAGAAAAACATCAGAACAACCTAAAAGAACTTACCTTTTGGGGTATCCGACAAATGAAACTTGGACCAAGGAAGGGCGATATTGATGGAATTCTGTTAAGAGAGGAAGCTAGATGGATTTATCGTTTGAATTGTAGACACCCTCATGGTCTTAATGAGGGCTTTTCTTTTTCCGCATTTTTAGAATAGTAGTGACATATATTAATATATCTACACCTTTATTATGATCCCGATGAGTTCAATAATATCATAGTCCTTTCTCATTATATAGTTCTCACCTTCTTTCCCAATTAGGGATTTTGTTCAATTAAACTTTTTCATATATAATAACATGATGAGAACTATTATTTATAATTATCAATCGGCCTGATCTCATAATAAATAGCCTTCTCCTAATGTTGAGGTAACCTATCATAGCATATCATACCTGGTCACTTATAACAACAATAACTACTTATTATTTAGTGCTGGCACAGTCATGTAGTAGATAATTGCACACTCAATTGTACTTTAAATAGTATCTTCATGTTGGTACATATATGTACATGCAATTGTATTCAAAATAGTATATCTATAATGATTTACCTATATGTATTCACACTATCAATTAAGGGAATTGTAGGTCCCCCAATTCAACCTCCTTTCCTCCCCTTCCTTCCCTCCCCCCTTCTCTTTCTTTTCTTTGTTTATAAAGGAATAACACTTATTTTTTACATTTCAGCTCATCACAATTGTGTAACAGTATATTTATAATGATTTACCTTTATGTATTTACACGAACACAAAAAGGAATTTTAGGTTCCCCAACTCACATCCCCTCCCCTCTTCCCTCCCTTCCCTTTCCTCCCCTGTCTATAATATAATCACATTCACATCACACTTAAGGTTATCACAAGTGAAAAATAATATAGGATATAATCAAAATCACAATTGTGAAATTATACAGGATATAACTAAAATATTGTGCCCCCATATATATACATATATAAGTTATTTAGAGCTCAAGCCATAACAAACACAATCATAGTACATAGACATGTGTTGTATACTTGGTTCTATGTAGTTAAAGTAATGACAACACAGGTACACTAAGTCCGGTTACATGCACAGAAACAACAACGGCAGTAGAAATAAACTAAGTCCGGCGGCATGCGCACGAACATCCATGTCAGTGGAATAATATTAAGTCCGCTGGCATGCGCAGTAACCCCAACGAAAATAAAATAGAATCAAAGTCCAGTGTCATGCGCACGAGCAACTCGTGAACACAGTGAGTATATACAGGGTTTCAATAAAGTTGGACGACATGCGCGTCGCTTGTCAGTGACGCGCGTGTTTACTCACGTGACGCACTTAGGAACATATTGTGATTGGCCATGAGAACAACAACAAACAAACATGTGACTTGAATACCCTGCTATGATAGGTTAATACATGAGAAGTGGAGATAGGCTGAGGGGCCGCGGCGAATTTTAATGACATCAGACGCCGTAGTATATAAGGAACCACGGGACACCCGCTGGCCATTAACCACCAGCCCGTCCTGACGAAGCTGGGGTGCCAGAGAAACGTTGGAGGCGCTGGCTAATGCTTGGATTTTTTAATTAGCAGCCACTACCAACTCCCCAAAAACAGTTCATCATATCCAAAGATGATGATCGCTGTGCAATTATTCTGTCATTAATTGCAGTCACTACTATAATATTGCAAGGGGAGCTGATCTGAGGCTATGATTTTAAATAATCAGTGGTGTAGATTACACCATAAGGAAAATTACACATTACTATTTAGTTTAATATTTTAATAGGACAAATAAAAGTTAAATTTTAGGAGGTACTTAGTTTAAGGGTTCCCCTTAGGGTGTTTCCCCTAAAATAGTTGTGAAAATATTATGACCCTGGTACCCCCTGTGGGGCATTTGTTGTGATATAGTTACATAGTTACATAGTTAGTACGGTCGAAAAAAGACATATGTCCATCAAGTTCAACCAGGGAATTAAGGGGTAGGGGTGTGGCGCGATATTGGGGAAGGGATGGGATTTTATATTTCTTCATAAGCATTAATGTTATTTTGTTCCATGAATGTATCTAATCCTGTTTTAAAGCTGTTAATTGTTCCTGCTGTGACCAGTTCCTGAGGTAGACTGTTCCATAAATTCACAGTCCTCACGGTAAAGAAGGCGTGTCGCCCCTTGAGACTAAACTTTTTCTTCTCCAGACGGAGGGAGTGCCCCCTCGTCCTTTGGGGGGGTTTAACCTGGAACAGTTTTTCTCCATATTTTTTGTATGGGCCATTAATATAATTATATACGTTTATCATATCCCCCCTTAAACGTCTCTTCTCAAGACTAAACAATTGTAACTCCTTTAATCGCTCCTCATAGCTAAGATGTTCCATGCCCCATATTAGTTTAGTCGCGCGTCTCTGCACGCTTTCCAACTCCGCAGTGTCCCTTTTATGGACAGATGCCCAAAACTGAACAGCATATTCCAGGTGAGGCCGTACCAATGCTTTATAAAGGGGGAGTATTATGTCCCTGTCCCTTGAGTCCATGCCTCTTTTGATACATGACAATATCCTGCCGGCTTTGGAAGCAGCAGCCTGACATTGCATGCTATTCTGTAGTCTGTGATCTACAAGTACACCCAGATCCTTCTCTACCAGTGACTCTGCCAGTTTAATCCCCCCTAAGACATACGACGCATGCAGGTTATTAGTACCCAGATGCATAACTTTACATTTATCCACATTGAACCTCATTTGCCAAGTGGATGCCCTGACACTTAGTCTATCCAAGTCATCTTGTAACTTATGCACATCCTCTATAGACTGTACCGTGCTACAAAGCTTGGTGTCATCTGCAAAGATAGAAACAGAGCTGTTAATGCCATCCTCTATATCATTGATAAATAAATTAAACAACAGCGGGCCCAGTACTGAACCTTGGGGTACACCACTTATAACCGGGGACCAATCAGAGTACGAATCATTGACCACCACTCTCTGGGTACGATCCATGAGCCAGTGTTCAATCCAGTTACAAACTAAAATTTCCAAACCCAAAGACCTTAACTTACCTGTCAGACGTCTATGAGGGACAGTATCAAACGCTTTAGCAAAATCCAGAAACACTATATCCACAGCCATTCCTCTGTCAAGGCTTCTACTCACCTCCTTCAAACAATTTACCCACAATGCACGTTAAACTTACCGGTCTATAGTTTCCTGGGGAAGACCTAGAGCCCTTTTTGAAGATTGGCACCACATTTGCCTTGCGCCAGTCCCTTGGCACAATACCAGACACCAGAGAATCTCTAAATATCATGAACAGGGGTACAGATATTACTGAACTTACCTCTCTAAGAACTCTTGGGTGCAATCCATCCGGCCCTGGGGATTTGCTTACATTTATATTACTTAACTTACCTTGTACCATCTCTACATTAAGCCAGTTCAATACATTACATGATGTGTTACCAGCACTGACCTGGCCAATGTCAGCTCCTTTTTCCATAGTGTATACAGAACTAAAGAACCCATTCAGTAGCTCCGCTTTCTCTTGATCGCCTGTGACAACCTCCCCATTATCATTATTAAGGGGTCCTACATGCTCTGTCCTTGGTTTTTTTGCATTTATATATCTAAAAAAATATTTAGGATTAGTTTTGCTTTCTTTGGCCACCTGTCTCTCGTTTTGAATTTTTGCTGTTTTTATTACATTTTTACAGATTTTATTAAGCTCTTTGTACTGTTTAAATGTTATAGCTGACCCATCAGATTTGTATTTTTTGAAGCCTATTTTTTTGTTGTTTATTGCTCTTTTAACATCATGTGTCAGCCATGTAGGATTTAGTTTTAATCGTTTATATTTGTTCCCCTTTGGTATATATTTAGATGTATAGTTATTTAGAGTTGATTTAAAGATGTCCCATTTACCTTCTGTATCAGTATTTGACAACACCTCCCCCCAGTCTATGTCCTGTAGTGCAGCCCTCAGCCCAGGGAAGTTTGCCTTTTTAAAGTTATATGTTTTTGCCTTCCCCGCCTGTCTTTGTTTTCTACATTTTAAGTCAAAAGTAACTATATTGTGGTCGCTATTACCAAGGTTTTCCCGCACAGTTACATTACCAACCAGCTCTGCGTTGTTGGAAATGATCAGATCCAACAAGCAACAAGGCATCACTTCTTGTTGGGTCCTCCACAAACTGGCCCCTGTGTGTGTGTGTGTGTGTGTGGGGTGGGAGGGATTTATTATATCATATGAGGGGGGATTTATTATATAGTGTGGGGGTGGGGGGGATTTACTATATAATGTGAGGGGGGATTTATTATATAGTGTGTGTGTGTGTGTGTGTGTGGGGTGGGGGGGATTTATTATATCATATGAGGGGGGATTTATTATATAGTGTGGGGGTGGGGGGGATTTATTATATAATGTGAGGGGGGATTTATTATATAGTGTGGGGGTGGGGGGATTTCTTATATAATGTGAGGGGGGATTTATTATATAGTGTGGCGGGGATTTATTATATAATGTGAGGGGGGATTTATTATATAGTGTGTGTGTGGGGGGGGGGGGGGGTGGGGGGGATTTATTATATAATGTGAGGGGGGATTTATAATATAGTGTGAGGGGGGGATTTATTATATAGTGTGGGGGGGATTTATTATATAATGTGAGGGGGGATTTATTATATAGTGTGTGTGTGTGTGTGTGTGTGGGGTGGGGGGATTTATTATATAATGTGAGGGGGGATTTATTATATAGTGTGGGGGGGATTTATTATATAATGTGAGGGGGGATTTATTATATAGTGTGGGGGTGGGGGGGATTTATTATATAATGTGAGGGGGGATTTATTATATAGTGTGGGGGGGATTTATTATATAATGTGAGGGGGGATTTATTATATAGTGTGTGTGTGTGTGTGTGTGGGGTGGGGGGGATTTATTATATCATATGAGGGGGGATTTATTATATAGTGTGGGGGTGGGGGGGATTTATTATATAATGTGAGGGGGGATTTATTATATAGTGTGGGGGGGATTTATTATATAATGTGAGGGGGGATTTATTATATAGTGTGTGTGTGTGGGGGGGGGGGTGGGGGGGATTTATTATATAATGTGAGGGGGGATTTATTATATAGTGTGGGGGGGATTTATTATATAATGTGAGGGGGGATTTATTATATAGTGTGTGTGTGTGGGGGGGGGGGGGGGGGATTTATTATATAATGTGAGGGGGGATTTATTATATAGTGTCGGGGGATTTATTATATAATGTGAGGGGGGATTTATTATATAGTGTGGGGGGGATTTATTATATAATGTGAGGGGGGATTTATTATATAGTGTGGGGGGGATTTATTATATAATGTGAGGGGGGATTTATTATATAGTGTGGGGGGGGATTTATTATATAATGTGAGGGGGGATTTATTATATAGTGTGGGGGGGATTTATTATATAATGTGAGGGGGGATTTATTATATAGTGTGTGTGTGTGTGTGTTTGGGGTGGGGGGGATTTATTATATAATGTGAGGGGGGATTTATTATATAGTGTGGGGGGGATTTATTACATAATGTGAGGGGGGATTTATTATATAGTGTGGGGGGGATTTATTATATAATGTGAGGGGGGATTTATTATATAGTGTGGGGGGGATTTATTATATAATGTGAGGGGGGATTTATTATATAGTGTGTGTGTGTGTGTGGGGGGGGGGGGGTGGGGGGGATTTATTATATCATATGAGGGGGGATTTATTATATAGTGTGGGGGTGGGGGGATTTATTATATAATGTGAGGGGGGATTTATTATATAATGTGGGGGTGGGGGGGATTTATTATATAATGTGAGGGGGGATTTATTATATAGTGTGGGGGTGGGGGGATTTATTATATAATGTGAGGGGGGATTTATTATATAGTGTGGGGGTGGGGGGATTTATTATATAATGTGAGGGGGGATTTATTATATAGTGTGGGGGTGGGGGGATTTATTATATAATGTGAGGGGGGATTTATTATATAGTGTGGGGGTGGGGGGGATTTATTATATAATGTGAGGAGGGATTTATTATATAGTGTGGGGGGGATTTATTATATCATATGAGGGGGGATTTATTATATAGTGTGGGGGTGGGGGGGATTTATTATATAATGTGAGGGGGGATTTATTATATAGTGTGGGGGGATTTATTATATAATGTGAGGGGGGATTTATTATATAATGTGTGTGTGTGTGGGGGGGGGGATTTATTATACAATGTGAGGGGGGATTTATTAAATAGTGTGGGGGGGATTTATTATAAAATGTGAGGGGGGATTTATTATATAGTGTGGGGGGATTTATTATATAATGTGAGGGGGGATTTATTATGTAGTGTGGGGTGGGGGGGATTTATTATATAATGTGAGGGGGATTTATTATATAGTGTGGGGGTGGGGGGGATTTATTATATAATGTGAGGGGGGATTTATTATATAATGTGAGAAGCGAGGAAATTATGCATGTGAGGGGAGGATAATAATGATTATTATAATCCTCCCCTCACATATATGTAACATCTCCCCCTCACATATATAATCTGATAATCCCCTCTTCACATTGATAATCCCCTCACATATAATCTGAGTATGATATTATATATATATGTGAAGGGATTATCAATGTGAGGAGGGGATTATCAGATTATACATGTGAGGGGGAGATGTTACATATATGTGAGGGGAGGATTGTAATAATCATTATTATCCTCCCCTCACATGCATAATCTGATAATCCCCTCCCCCGTACGTATCCTGTACTGATCCTGAGTTATATCCTGTATTATACTCCAGAGCTGTACTCACTATTCTGCTGGTGAGGTCACTGTGTACATACATTACATTACTTATCCTGTACTGATCCTGAGTTATATCCTGCATTATACTCCTGAGCAGTACTCACTCTTCTGCTGGTGGGGTCACTGTGTACATACATTACATTACTTATCCTGTACTGATCCTGAGTTATATCCTGTAGATCTTTTATTAAAATTTCAAACATAACAATAAAAAAATTACAAAACATAAACATATCATATCCGACAGAACATATCAATATAACGATCATAAAACCAACACCATAGCATAAAATACAACACCGGTCCACCCCACACTCATTCCTGCACACAAACAAATATATACAATATTTACAAAAGACATATTCCTATAATACCCATAATACCCATACCATACTAATAAACTATATACACTAATACTAAATGTGAATTTCCTGGCCCAGTTGCAATACCAAAAACCCAATACTAGTAATATACCAAAAAGAATAAAAACAACAACAATAATAATATATACAAAATAATAAAAACCAACACAAACAAAATAACACCACTTTTTTATTTTTATTTTTATTTTTTTTTGGCCCTGAGCTGGTCCCGCATCCCATGCCCCTAGTACATGTTACCAGACGTCCATGAACCAGTCCAGGATTTTCTGTATATATAAAAGTCCCATACAAACCCCCTCCCCCCTTTTTAACCCACCACCCAACCTAAACTAAACCCAAACCCCAGGTGGCATCACACAATATATACAATATATACATTACATAAAATATACACAGACTAACAATATATACAATACATAAGTATACAAATAGACTACAACAATAAATACAATAACAAATACATATAACACTATAAGCCAAACAACAAACCCCTAAAGCTCAAGTTCAGCACCTGCAAGCCCTATATTACCATAAACCAACTGCTCAAAACAAAAAGACTAATGTGCCAGCATCAGCCCACCACCAGGGGGAGACAATAGGCTAAGGCACTTTAAAGGCAGAGCCCCTCCATAGACGAGAGGCCCTGCCAGCACCCAGCCTCTCGTACTCCAGAGAACGCACCTTCACCAGGTCACCGAGAATGTTCCTAACCACCACATCCACAGGGAGGATTTTACGCTGCGTCGACACTAAACACTGTGCGTTCCACGTGTAGTACCTAACCACTGAGCTGACTAGGAATAAAGTGCACCGGTCCCAGCCTCCAAGGTTTCTGAATGCCCCATAGGCCCATTCCGCATAGGAGAGACTGGCCAGCCAAGGCCAACCAATGGAAGCGCCCACCCTGGTGTAAACCTCTGTGTTAAAGGGACAATGAAGCAGAAAATGCTCCATGCTTTCCAGCATGCCTCCACACTCTTCGCGGGGACATCCCCGGTCATCAGAGCTCCTGCACTTCAGATTGTCCCTCACACACAGTTTCCCGTGGAAGCAGCGCCAAGTCAAGTCCCAAAACTTCAAGGGGATCCTGATAGAATTCAAAAGCTCTAAACCCACCTCCAGATCCCGACTTGGGCAGTCCTTGAGCGCCAATGGCCTCTGGAAATGAGAAGACAGGACCCTCTTGTCAAGGAATTTCCTCGACAGAGTCCTAATCTCCCCCATCCCCAGACCCCACCGACGAATAACCTTCAGAACTGGGGTAGTGTAAGCCGGGAGATGCCCGTGTGGTGTGCGAAGATCCTTCACTTGCCCTCCTGTCTCCCATTCCTGGAAGAAAGGCCAAAACCATCCCCTACAGGAGGATACCCATGGAGGAGCCCTCTCTGACCAGAGGTTTGCTATATTGGTCTTAAGAAAGGTATTCACTAGGAACACCACAGGGTTGACCATACACAACCCCCCTAGTCTCCTCGTACGGTAAGTAACCTCCCTCTTCACTAGGTTCAGTCTGTTCCCCCATAACATCTGGAAGAACACACTGTAGACCCGGGTCCAAAGAGGTTCTGGCAACATGCATACACTGCCCAGATATATCAGTAAAGGGAGCAGGAATGTTTAGATCAGGTTAACCCTTTCCCCGAGGGTCAAAGACCAACCCTTCCACTGATCCACCTTCTGAGCGGCGATCTTAAGCCTGCTGTCCCAGTTTTGTTTGGGGTAATCCCCTTGGCCAAATTCGATGCCGAGAACTTTTGCAGATTCCTGGGGCTCTGGAAGGGAGTCCGGGAGATCAAAACCAGGATCTCCCCCTCCCAGCCAGAGACTCTCGCACTTATCCCGGTTGATCTTGGACCCGGATGCCTCCGAGTAGCGGTTCACCTCTGACATCACCCATTGGCCTTCCTCTTGTGAGGAGACAAACACGGTGACATCATCAGCATACGCTACCGCCCTCAGAGCCAAATCCGGCACCGCCAGGTCCATTCTCACCCCCGCCAACGGTCCACAATCAATCCTCCTAAGGAAAGGATCAATTGCAAACACGTACAGCAACGGGCTCAAAGGACAACCCTGACGGACGCCAGACCCAACCTCAAAAGAGTGGCCAATCCAACCATTCACAAGCGGGAAACTCTCTGCCCCTGCGTACAAGGTCTTAAGCCAATCAACAAACCCCCCCGGCAGGCCAGAGGTATTCATGGTTAACCCGATCAAACGCTTTTGCCTGATCCAAGGACAGCAAGTACCCCTTCCAGTGGCCAGCCCTACCCTGCTCCACAGCCTCTCGGACACTGAGCACAGCACTAAATGTACTGCGGCCCGGAACAGAGCAATGCTGAGCCCCCGAAAGGAGCTGGGGTGCAAACTCCACCAGCCGGTTAAACAGCACTTTTGCCAGAATCTTTCGGTCCACATTGAGAAGCGCTATGGGACGCCAATTCTCAATGTGGGACGGGTCTTTACCCTTTGACAGGATGATCAGCGCTGACCTCCTCATTGACTTTGGCAGAGTGCCCGAGGATAGACACTCATTAAAAACCCCAGTCAAGAGGGGAACCAAAGTGTCCTTAAAGGTCTTATAGAACTCAGATGTTAAGCCATCCGGACCGGGTGACTTCTTGAGGGCAAGCCCATCAATAGCCATCCTGACTTCCTCTTCCCGGATCATCTCTGTCAAAACGTCAAGAGAGGAGTCTACTCCTGGTTCAGGGACGGTTTCAGCCAAGAAAGCTGATACCTTATCTCGATCTAGATCCTTCCTTCCCAAGAGGTGCGAGTAGAAGGATCTGACGACCTCCAGGATCCCTGATCTGGACCTTTTCAAGGATCCCGTACTATCAATCAGTCCTGAGACTATTTTACTATTCACTGACATCTTGCAGTTTCTGTAAGGGTCGGGCGAGCGGTACTTCCCGTAATCCCTCTCAAAAACCAAAGATGCGTGTCTGTCATACTGGCACTTCATCAACAAGGACTTCACTCTGGAGATATCGTCACGACTACCTCCAGTCGAGACAAGGTTCTCAAGTTTCTTCCTCAGGCCCTGGTACAAACGGTACCTGTTTAGGCTTCTGAGGCCCGAGAGCTGGCGGAAGAATCTCGCAACCCTTTCCTTGAAGATCTCCCACCACTCTGACTTACTGCTACAAAGGCCCAGCAATGGTACCTGGCTCTGAAGAAAATCCTCAAAGGACTGTCTTATCTCCGCTTCTTCCAAGAGAGACGAATTCAGCTTCCAATAGCCTCTGCCCATCCGGGGGGTCTCTGTGACATTCAGAGAAAACAAAATTAAACAGTGATCGGAGAACTCCACCTCAACAACAGACACTGCTGAAGAGACGGTCTCCTCCTTTAAAAAAACCTATCTATCCTAGACCTACAACTACCCCTATGATAGGCGAATCCCGCGTGGCCTGGGATGTGCCGGATGTGGACATCCACCAGACGAGCCTCACTCGCTATGCTATTTAGGGCGACGCTATCATAAGTCAGCTTGTCTCTGGCACCTCCCCTGTCTTGGGGCCTCGTGACAGCATTAAAGTCCCCTCCAAAGACCACCTGCCGACTTGTAAAAAGATAGGGCTTGATCCTCATAAAGAGACACTTCCGGTCCCACTTAGACTGTGGGCCGTAAATGTTAATAAGGCGAAGTTCTTGTCCCTTCATGAGGACATCTAAGATCAGGCACCTCCCCATTTCTAACTCGATAACCCGTCGGCATTCTACCGCTGCGGTAAAAAGGACCGCCACTCCGCTATACGGCTCGGCCCCAAGAGACCAGTAGGAGGGCCCATTCCTCCACTCTCTTTTAGCCTTGTAGATAGATGACATATCTGTTAGCCTGGTCTCTTGCAAAAATAAAATATCAGCATTAATATGGGCAAAAAAATCATAGGCCGCAAATCGAGCCGTATCTGACTTTATGCTGGCAACATTAATGGATGCCAGAGTCAACGGAGAGGGTGCCGCCATCAAGGGTGATTGAGTTAGACAGCTTTCTTTTTCCCACCATCCTTCCCATCCACCCCACCACCCTCCTCATCAGATGATGGTTTACCCCTTTTTAGTGAGATGGATGTGTCCATTTTCCCTTTATTTACATTTTCCTCGTCCCCTGACTCTGAGCCAGTCCCCCCCCCCTGAAGACATAGGTTCCCCAGGGAGAGAGGACTCAGGGTCCCCTGTGGGCCCCACCGCAACATCCGGAACCTCACCCCCAGCCTCCTCCTCCGAAGAGGAAATGTCGCGGAGGGCTCGGAACCGGTTGGAGAGACCAATCAGAGGGGGGTCAGTTGTACCTTCCTTTGGCATCTGGCGGGTGGGAGAAGATTTTAAATCTCCCTTTTTCTTATTCCTCCGAGTACCCCGCTTTGTTTCTGCCCATCTCCCTCTGTCCTCATCCGCGCTCTCACCATGGGAGGACAGCGAGGAGACAGTATCCTCCTCTTTGTGGATCCTTCCAGTCTCCTCATCCAGTTCACTATCCCCCAGGGCCTCAGCAGTAACACTGGTCGCAGGGACAGGATCAGAAGCCACCTCAGCTGGCTGATGCTCCTGTGACTCCCGAATCTCCCTATCCCTTTGACGCTTCTTGAGACGCCTCAGTTGGGCAGGCGTCTTCTGCTTACTTTTCTTCCCTGGCCCCTGCACCCCTTCATCCCCTCTAGCCATCCCCCCAGCAGAGTTCACCTCATGGCTTACCCCCACTGGGGCAACAACCGCATTGACAAAGGAACGAGGGCAGCGACTGAATGGGTGACCTAAGTCACCACACAGGTGACACCTAATCTCTGCACAAGATGCAGCGAGATGGCCTATTTCCCCACACAGAGTGCACTTCTGCACAGTGCAATTGGCACTAAAATGTGTGGGGTCACCACATCTGTGACAGAGCTTCGGCTGACCCTGGTAGAAGATCTGGATACGATCCCTTCCGAGGAAGGTCGCAGATGGTATATGGGTAACGGTGTTTCCTGAAAGCTTAAGCTTGACCATAAACGTCCAGGCCCCTGACCAGATGCCATATTCATCCCTGTTCTTTTTTGGGACCTCCACCACCTCTCCATACCGACCTAGCCACGTCATGATGTCAATACAAGAAAGTGATTCGTTACGGGTTAAAACGGTCACTCTCTTGACATTGTTTTGGCGAGACACCGCCTGAATGGCAAAGTCTCGCCAGCCGGGCTCATTCTTTACCAGCTCATAATTCGACCAGAAGAGCTCAAGCCCCTCTAGCCGAACAAAGCTGATATCGAACTCAGGGGTACCATAAGGATGTATCAAGGCGTAGATGTCAGCTGCCTTAAAGCCCAACTTCAGCAGAAGCTCAACAACTTTAGATCTTGGAGGACATGTATCACTGCCTCTCCACCTCAGCCGGACCACATTCCTTCGGAGACCACCTGGCACGGCTGTTGGGAGGGACCACACAGTATCCTCCCCTCTTTCCTCTCGGAAGGCTGAAAGACCATGTCTTTCTATCCAAAAGGATAGATCAACCTCCCTACCCTCTACATTGATTGATCTCTCCCCTCTCCTTAAGGCCCCCAGGAGACGCTGCTGCAAATTGCCCCCCCCCAGAGCCAGAAGACGAGGAAGGTGCCCCCCTCCCCCCAGCGGTGACATTTGCGTAGCTGCTTACCGGTGCTGCCACCGCTGGGGGTGCAACTGGACCAGGCCCTACATCCCCACCACTAATCTGTGCCCCTTCACCACCCTCCTCCACATAATCCATACTCACACCATTATTGCCTGTTTTAGCTGATGTGCCCCCCCATACCTCCACCCGTGCTACAGCCCATACTACAATTCACTCCAACATTAACCTCCTCATTCATACTGGCTGGACCGGTGCGTTCTGGTGCAGATAGTGTACCATCAGCATCACTGGGTACCAGAGCTTGAGCCACCACCACAGGACAGGTCACCGGTCCTTTATACAAGGACCGGGAAGCCTGCCTAGCCTGTTTATTAGCGGCCCCAGCCCTGTTTTTACTGGTACCCTCCGCCTCATCAGTACTGGAGTTTTCTGCTCCTGGGCGCCGCTGTTCTGGATAAGCGGCGCCAATACAAAATAAAGGTTTTAGTCCAGTCTTTCTGGGAGGCGAAGACATCTTGGCCCCAGCAGCTCTTTCACGATGACACCGCTGCTCCAAAGGAACAGCAGTGCCAACGTTCAGAGCCACCGGAGCTCCCGCAGCTGACTCTGGCACAAAGCCGCCCCCCCCTCCCGTTAGGGAGCAGCCCAATGTGCCAGAGCCATCCATGCCCATCGCTGGGCAAATATCACTGTCCGACCTCACAGCCGATACATTGTCTGCTCCACCACTGTTACTACAAACAGCGATGGAGCTCACCGCCACACTAGACTCCATACTCTCCCCACTCTCCTGCACTGAGTCCACAGCAGAACTCAGGCTGGGCTGAGAAATGGGGTTCACACAGTGAGCTGACCCTGCGGCCAGTCCGGGGGGCTCAGGGAGGGGGGTATATACAAATGTTACCTGCTCCTGGAGCTTGGTCTTCTTTAGCTTCTTTTCCCTTCCCCCAGGTGCCTCCTCTGGTAACTCATCCCCAAACGTGAAGTCCTGGAGGCGACCTGGGGACTCCAGGAGCTGGATCTGGGCCATCAGCGCCCCTCCCTGGTGACTGGTGCTGCTCTCATCCCCCGAACCGCCAGAGCCACGGCCAGATGACATCGCCACTTGCCCTGCAGGGAGCCCACTGTATGGGGTCAGATGTTGCAGACCCCCGGGTGGATTTGGCTCAACATTATCGGCCTCCGCAGCGTCTCCTTCCTCCTCCACCCGTGGCTGAAGCCCCCTCAGCCGTCTCTGCTTCTCTCTCTCCATTGTATAAAAGCGGTCTTCATTTAAAAGTTTTTCCCTAAATGGCCCGCTGTTCTCTAAAATAAAGGTTCTCTTCTTCTCCAGTATCCTTATTTCATTTTTCAGCTGTTTAATCCGGGCTGACAGCTCAGCTTTCTGTCGTTTCGCCGCAGTTTCCATCAGGGCTTTTGCTTCCCGTACCTCCTCCTGGAGCCTATACAAGCTGCCCCTTGCTTCCTCATATCCACGGATGTGTTCTGCCACACGAGAGTTATGGGGGACTCCAGACTCCCGGGCCCTAGGCATCCCCCAATCCTCCTCCACACATCCGTGGGCATTTAGCTTTGCTCCAGGAGGAGTATCACAGTCCACATTGTCAGGCCTTGTTGTCACAGTACCTGTGCTTCCGGAACTTCTTGCACTTGTAGTCCCACAACTTGCAGGGCCAGCCTTGCGGCTGCTCTTTGTCTCTACGGGTTCAGGGGTGGCTGGAGATGCATCGCTGCACCTCCTGGCAGAGCGCCTCAACCCGGAGACCTCTGATGCACTTCCTGACGCTGGTCCCTCCACACCTGGTCGCTGGCTCCCCCTGCCCCCCGCAGACCTGATTCGGGGGGCAGGTGTTGGGGTTCTCCTCTCCTCGCTCATGCCTGAACACACGCTCTCCCTCTGGGGAAGGAAGAACGCTGTCCGGCACAGATGACACGGCAGAGCTCAGAGCGCACACACACCAAACAATCCAGCAAACGACTTCCTCCACACTCAGCAGACTCACAGGAAGATGCTTCCTCTAGTGGCCAGACTCCAGAGCTGTACTCACTACTCTGCTGGTGAGGTCACTGTGTACATACATTACATTACTTATCCTGTACTGATCCTGAGTTATATCCTGTATTATACTCCAGAGCTGCACTCACTATTCTGCTGGTGAGGTCACTGTGTACATACATTACATTACTTATCCTGTACTGATCCTGAGTTATATCCTGTATTATACTCCAGAGCTGTGCTCACTATTCTGCTGGTGAGGTCACTGTGTACATACATTACATTACTGATCCTGTACTGATCCCGAGTGTGTGTGGGATGGGGGTGGGGGACCGGGGGGACCAAAAAAAAATTGCTTGCCCAGGGTCCAATCAAAATTAAAGACGGCCCTGTCCATTATACATACACTGTACAGCAATCATACCTCCATTATGCTTACACTGTACAGCAATCATACATCCATTATACATACACTGTACAGCAATCATACATCCATTATACATACACTGTACAGCAATCATACATCCATTATACATACACTGTACAGCAATCATACCACCATTATACATACACTGTACAGCAAGCATACCGCCATTATACATACACTGTACAGCAAGCATACATCCATTATACATACACTGTACAGCAATCATACCTCCGTTATACATACACTGTACAGCAATCATACTTCCATTATACATACACTGTACAGCAAGCATACCACCATTATACATACACTGTACAGCAAGCATACCACCATTATACATACACTGTACAGCAAGCATACCTCCATTATACATACACTGTACAGCAAGCATACCTCCATTATACATACACTGTACAGCAATCATACCACCATTACACATACACTGTACAGCAATCATACCACCATTATACATACACTGTACAGCAAGCATACCGCCATTATACATACACTGTACAGCAAGCATACCACCATTATACATACACTGTACAGCAATCATACCTCCATTATACATACACTGTACAGCAATCATACTTCCATTATACATACACTGTACAGCAAGCATACCACCATTATACATACACTGTACAGCAAGCATACATCCATTATACATACACTGTACAGCAAGCATACAACCATTATACATACACTGTACAGCAATCATACAGCCATTATACATACACTGTACAGCAATCATACATCCATTATACATACACTGTACAGCAAGCATACATCCATTATACATACACTGTACAGCAAGCATACAACCATTATACATACACTGTACAGCAATCATACATCCATTATACATACACTGTACAGCAATCATACCACCATTATACATACACTGTACAGCAATCATACCTCCATTATACATACACTGTACAGCAATCATACCGCCATTATACATACACTGTACAGCAAGCATACCTCCATTATACATACACTGTACAGCAAGCATACCTCCATTATACATACACTGTACAGCAAGCATACCTCCATTATACATACACTGTACAGCAATCATACCTCCATTATACATACACTGTACAGCAAGCATACCTCCATTATACATACACTGTACAGCAAGCATACATCCATTATACATACACTGTACAGCAATCATACATCTATTATACATACACTGTACAGCAATCATACATCCATTATACATACACTGTACAGCAAGCATACCACCATTATACATACACTGTACAGCAAGCATACCTCCATTATACATACACTGTACAGCAATCATACCTCCATTATACTTACACTGTACAGCAATCATACCACCATTATACATACACTGTACAGCAAGCATACATCCATTATACATACACTGTCTGTGACTGTACAGCAATCATACATCCAATCCATTATTAATGGATTGGATGTATGATTGCTGTACAGTCACAGTGTATGTATAATGGAGGTATGATTGCTGTACAGTGTATGTATAATGGAGCCTCCAATCCCAAAAAAAGTTTTAATAAAGTTTTTCATTTTGTTTGTATTGATATTTATGAGTGTAGGTATGTTTATGTATGTGTGCATGCAAGCAAGAGTGTGTGTATATATATCACACACACGCGTGCGCTGCGTGAGTTTGTGCTTTAGGGTGCACACCCTAATGCAATATGCTGCGCACGCCTATGCATACAGACATACTCCACCACCTTTTATGTTCATTCTATCCTTGCGAAACAATGTAAACCCCTGCAGATTGACAGCCCAGTCATGCGAGGAGTCCAGCCATGTCTCAGTGACCCCAACTATATCAATATGTTCCTCCAGTATCAAGGCCTCAAGCTCCCCCATTTTATTTGCTAGGCTTCTGGCATTTGTGAACATACACTTTACATTTCCATCCTTTATGTTATTGGGGTTAATGGGATTCAAGGGTGTAAGTTTTATTTTCCTATGAAGCCTATTCCTATTAACTATTCTAACCCCTCCCTCCGCTCCACCCCCAGGTACATTTATAATTCCCACCTCTCTATCTACACTATCTTCCCCCTCTTTGCTGTAGGTTCCCTCCCCCAAGTCCCTAGTTTAAACACTCCTCCACCCTTCTAGCCATCTTCTCCCCAAGCAAAGCTGCACCCTCCACATTGAGGTGCAGCCCGTCCCTACGGTAGAGCCGGTAACCGACAGCGAAGTCAGCCCAGTTCTCCATGAACCCAAACCCTTCCTTCCTACACCAGCTTCTGAGCCACTTGTTTACCTCCCTGATCTCCCGCTGCCTCTCTGGTGTGGCTCGTGGTACTGGTAGTATTTCAGAAAATACTACCTTGGAGGTCCTTGCCTTAAGCTTGCGGCCTAAGTCCCTGAAATCATTTTTAAGGACACTCCACCTACCTCTTACTTTGTCATTGGTGCCAATATGTACCATGACTGCTGGGTCCTCTCCAGCCCCGCCCAGCAACCTGTCAACCCGATCCGCGATGTGCCGAACTCGTGCGCCAGGCAGACAACACACTGTTCGGCGATCCCGGTCTTTGTGACAGATTGCCCTGTCTGTCCCCCTAATAATTGAGTCCCCCACCACTAGTACCTGTCTGGCCTGCCCTGTACTCCTCCCTCCCTCCTTACTGGAGCAGACACCCCCCTGGCGGTCAGAGGCGGTATCCTGCTGCAGTTCTGCTAGCTCTGTAATGGCATCCCCCTCATCTGCCAAGCGGGCAAACTTGTTGGGGTGTGCCAGTTCAGGACTAGCCTCCCTGACACTTTTTCCCCTACCCCTCTTTCTAACTGTAACCCAGCTAACTGCCTGACTGTCCTGCAACTCCGTCCCACTGTCCTCCCCCACCTCTATTCCCGAGAGTGCCTGCTCAGTGAGCACGAGACTCCTCTCCATGTTGTTAATGCTTCTCATTGTTGCCAGTCGCCCCTCTAGATCCAGGATCTGGGCTTCCAAACGGACAACTAGCACACATCTCGCACAACAATATGCACCCTCAAACTGTTGTTCAAGGATTGCATACATTGAACAGGATGTACATTGGACTGCATTTTCCAACATGGAGGCCATCTAGTTATGGGGATTTCACAAATGTATAGGCAAAAACAGACAGTCAAAATTACACTTAAAATTTTTTGTAGACCTTGTGGGTTCAGAAATTAACACTCACAGCGATCTCAACCCCCTGCTTTCAAACTCCTGTTTTTGAAACTCCTCTTTCACGCCCCTCTTACACAGCAACACTCAGAAGAGCATAATAAACTGTGACATCACTGTGCTTCATAATAAACTGTGACATCACTGTGCTTCATAATAAACTGTGACATCACTGTGCTTCATAATAAACTGTGACATCACTGTGCTTCATAATAAACTGTGACATCACTGTGCTTCATAATAAACTGTGACATAACTGTGCTTCATAATAAACTGTGACATCACTGTGCTTCATAATAAACTGTGACATCACTGTGCTTCATCCTGTAATTTGATGTCACTGTGTATAACAACCCTGTAGTGACATCACAGTTTATTATTCTTGAACGCTGACTTCACTGTGTATATTTTCCCGGTACAATGACATCACTGTATAGTTACCCTCTACTGTGACAACAGTGCGTTTATTAACCCTGTAGTGGCAAAACTGTTTATTGTCCCTGTACAGAGACATTACTGTTTATGTTAACTCTGAACTGTGATGTCACTGTGCATATTTACCCTGTATTGTCACTCGCAGTGCAAGGTAAATATGTACAGTGGTGTTACGCCGAGCGCTCCGGGTCCCCGCTCCTCCCCGGAGCGCTCGCTTCACTCCCTCCGCTGCAGCGCTCCGGTCACGTCCTCTGACCCGGGGCGCTGCGATCCCGCTGCCAGCCGGGATGCGATTCGCGATGCGGGTAGCGCCCGCTCGCGATGCGCACCCCGGCTCCCCTACCTGACTCGCTCCCCGTCTGTTCTGTCCCGGCGCGCGCGGCCCCGCTCCCTAGGGCGCGCGCGCGCCGGGTCTCTGCGATTTAAAGGGCCACTGCGCCGCTGATTGGCGCAGTGGTTCCAATTAGGGTTTTCACCTGTGCACTTCCCTATATTACCTCACTTCCCTTGCACTCCCTTGCCGGATCTTGTTGCCTTAGTGCCAGTGAAAGCGTTCCTTGTGTGTTCCTTGCCTGTGTTTCCAGACCTTCTGCCGTTGCCCCTGACTACGATCCTTGCTGCCTGCCCCGACCTTCTGCTACGTCCGACCTTGCTTCTGCCTACTCCCTTGTACCGCGCCTATCTTCAGCAGCCAGAGAGGTGAGCCGTTGCTAGTGGATACGACCTGGTCACTACCGCCGCAGCAAGACCATCCCGCTTTGCGGCGGGCTCTGGTGAAAACCAGTAGTGGCTTAGAACCGGTCCACTAGCACGGTCCACACCAATCCCTCTCTGGCACAGAGGGTCCACTACCTGCCAGCCGGCATCGTGACAGTAGATCCGGCCATGGATCCCGCTGAAGTTCCTCTGCCAGTTGTCGCTGACCTCACCACGGTGGTCGCCCAGCAGTCACAACAGATAGCGCAACAAGGCCAACAGCTGTCTCAACTGACCGTTATGCTACAACAGTTGCTACCACAGCTTCAGCAGTCATCTCCTCCGCCAGCTCCTGCACCTCCTCCGCAGCGAGTGGCCGCTCCTGGGATACGCTTATCCTTGCCGGATAAATTTGATGGGGACTCTAAGTTTTGCCGTGGCTTTCTTTCCCAATGTTCCCTGCATCTGGAGATGATGTCGGACCTGTTTCCCACTGAAAGGTCTAAGGTGGCTTTCGTAGTCAGTCTTCTGTCCGGAAAAGCCCTGTCATGGGCCACACCGCTCTGGGACCGCAATGACCCCGTCACTGCCTCTGTACACTCCTTCTTCTCGGAAATCCGAAGTGTCTTTGAGGAACCTGCCCGAGCCTCTTCTGCTGAGACTGCCCTGTTGAACCTGGTCCAGGGTAATTCTTCCGTTGGCGAGTATGCCGTACAATTCCGTACACTTGCTTCAGAATTGTCCTGGAATAATGAGGCCCTCTGCGCGACCTTCAAAAAAGGCCTATCCAGCAACATTAAAGATGTTCTGGCCGCACGAGAAATTCCTGCTAATCTACATGAACTTATTCACCTAGCCACTCGCATTGACATGCGTTTTTCTGAAAGGCGTCAGGAACTCCGCCAAGATATGGACTCTGTTCGCACGAGGCGTTTCGTCTCCTCGGCTCCTCTCTCCTCTCGTCCCCTGCAATCTGTTCCTGTGCCTCCCGCCGTGGAGGCTATGCAGGTCGACCGGTCTCGCCTGACACCTCAAGAGAGGACACGACGCCGTATGGAGAACCTCTGCCTGTACTGTGCTAGTACCGAACACTTCCTGAGGGATTGTCCTATCCGTCCTCCCCGCCTGGAAAGACGTACGCTGACTCCGCACAAAGGTGAGACAGTCCTTGATGTCTACTCTGCTTCTCCACGTCTTACTGTGCCTGTGCGGATGTCTGCCTCTGCCTTCTCCTTCTCTACAGTGGCCTTCTTGGACTCTGGATCTGCAGGAAATTTTATTTTGGCCTCTCTCGTCAACAGGTTCAACATCCCGGTGACCAGTCTCGCCAGACCCCTCTACATCAATTGTGTAAATAATGAAAGATTGGACTGTACCATACGTTTCCGCACGGAGCCCCTTCTTATGAGCATCGGATCTCATCATGAGAGGATTGAACTTTTGGTCCTCCCCAATTGCACCTCGGAGATTCTCCTTGGACTTCCCTGGCTTCAACTTCATTCCCCAACCCTGGATTGGTCCACTGGGGAGATCAAGAGTTGGGGGTCCTCTTGTTCCAAGAACTGTCTAAAACCGGTTCCCAGTAACCCTTGCCGTAACTCTGTGGTTCCTCCAGTAACCGGTCTCCCTAAGGCCTATATGGACTTCGCGGATGTTTTCTGCAAAAAACAAGCTGAGACTCTACCTCCTCACAGGCCTTATGATTGCCCTATCGACCTCCTCCCGGGTACTACTCCACCCCGGGGCAGAATTTATCCTCTCTCTGCCCCAGAGACTCTTGCCATGTCCGAATACGTCCAGGAGAATCTAAAAAAGGGCTTTATCCGTAAATCCTCCTCTCCTGCCGGAGCCGGATTTTTCTTTGTGTCCAAAAAAGATGGCTCCCTACGTCCTTGCATTGACTACCGCGGTCTTAATAAAATCACGGTTAAGAACCGCTACCCCTTACCCCTCATCTCTGAACTCTTTGATCGCCTCCAAGGTGCCCACATCTTCACTAAATTGGACTTAAGAGGCGCCTATAACCTCATCCGCATCAGAGAGGGGGACGAGTGGAAAACGGCATTTAACACCAGAGATGGACACTTTGAGTATCTGGTCATGCCCTTTGGACTGTGCAATGCCCCTGCCGTCTTCCAAGACTTTGTCAATGAAATTTTTCGTGATCTGTTATACTCCTGTGTTGTTGTATATCTGGACGATATCCTAATTTTTTCTGCCAATCTAGAAGAACACCGCCAGCATGTCCGTATGGTTCTTCAGAGACTTCGTGACAACCAACTCTATGCCAAAATTGAGAAATGTCTGTTTGAATGCCAATCTCTTCCTTTTCTAGGATATTTGGTCTCTGGCCAGGGACTACAGATGGATCCAGACAAACTCTCTGCCGTCTTAGATTGGCCACGCCCCTCCGGACTCCGTGCTATCCAACTCTTTTTGGGGTTCGCCAATTATTACAGGCAATTTATTCCACATTTTTCTACCATTGTGGCTCCTATCGTGGCTTTAACCAAAAAAAATGCTGATCCCAAGTCCTGGCCTCCTCAAGCAGAAGACTCCTTTAAACGACTCAAGTCTGCCTTTTCTTCGGCTCCCGTGCTCTCCAGACCTGACCCTTCCAAACCCTTCCTATTGGAGGTTGATGCCTCCTCAGTGGGAGCTGGAGCTGTTCTTCTACAAAAAAATTCTTCCGGGCATGCTGTCACTTGTGGTTTTTTCTCTAGGACCTTCTCTCCAGCGGAGAGGAACTACTCCATCGGGGATCGAGAGCTTCTAGCCATTAAATTAGCACTTGAGGAATGGAGGCATCTGCTGGAGGGATCAAGATTTCCTGTTATTATCTACACCGACCACAAGAACCTCTCCTACCTCCAGTCTGCCCAACGGCTGAATCCTCGCCAGGCCCGGTGGTCTCTGTTCTTTGCCCGATTTAATTTTGAGATTCACTTTCGTCCTGCCGATAAGAACATTAGGGCCGATGCTCTCTCTCGTTCCTCGGATGCCTCAGAAGTTGATCTCCCTCCGCAACACATCATTCCACCTGACTGCCTGATCTCCACTTCTCCTGCCTCCATCAGGCAGACTCCTCCAGGAAAGACCTTTGTTTCTCCACGCCAACGCCTCGGAATCCTCAAATGGGGTCACTCCTCCCATCTCGCAGGTCATGCGGGCATCAAGAAATCTGTGCAACTCATCTCCCGCTTCTATTGGTGGCCGACTCTGGAGACGGATGTTGGGGACTTTGTGCGAGCCTGCACTATCTGTGCCCGGGATAAGACTCCTCGCCAGAAGCCCGCTGGTTTTCTTCATCCTCTGCCTGTCCCCGAACAGCCTTGGTCTCTGATTGGTATGGATTTTATTACTGATTTACCCCCTTCCCGTGTCTGGTATTGTGCCAAGGGACTGGCGCAAGGCGACTGGCGCAAGGCGAATGTGGTGCCAATCTTCAAAAAGGGCTCTAGGTCTTCCCCAGGAAACTATAGACCGGTAAGTTTAACGTGCATTGTGGGTAAATTGTTTGAAGGACTTATAAGGGATTACATACAGGAATACATAGGGGATAATTGTATTATAAGTGATAGCCAGCATGGGTTTACTAAGGATAGAAGTTGTCAAACCAATCTAATTTGCTTTTATGAAGAGGTGAGTAGAAGCCTTGACAGAGGAATGGCTGTGGATATAGTGTTTCTGGATTTTGCTAAAGCATTTGATACTGTCCCTCATAGACGTCTGACAGGTAAGTTAAGGTCTTTGGGTTTGGAAATTTTAGTTTGTAACTGGATTGAACACTGGCTCATGGATCGTACCCAGAGAGTGGTGGTCAATGATTCGTACTCTGATTGGTCCCCGGTTATTAGTGGTGTACCCCAAGGTTCAGTACTGGGACCGCTGTTGTTTAATTTATTTATCAATGATATAGAGGATGGTATTAACAGCTCTGTTTCTATCTTTGCAGATGACACCAAGCTTTGTAGCACAGTACAGTCTATAGAGGATGTGCATAAGTTACAAGATGACTTGGATAGACTAAGTGTCTGGGCATCCACTTGGCAAATGAGGTTCAATGTGGATAAATGTAAAGTTATGCATCTGGGTACTAATAACCTGCATGCATCGTATGTCTTAGGGGGGATTAAACTGGCAGAGTCACTGGTAGAGAAGGATCTGGGTGTACTTGTAGATCACAGACTACAGAATAGCATGCAATGTCAGGCTGCTGCTTCCAAAGCCGGCAGGATATTGTCATGTATCAAAAGAGGCATGGACTCAAGGGACAGGGACATAATACTCCCCCTTTATAAAGCATTGGTACGGCCTCACCTGGAATATGCTGTTCAGTTTTGGTCACCTGTCCATAAAAGGGACACTGCGGAGTTGGAAAGGGTGCAGAGACGCGCGACTAAACTAATATGGGGCATGGAACATCTTAGCTATGAGGAGCGATTAAAGGAGTTACAATTGTTTAGTCTTGAGAAGAGACGTTTAAGGGGGGATATGATAAACGTATATAAGTATATTAATGGCCCATACAAAAAATATAGAGAAAAACTGTTCCAGGTTAAACCCCCCCAAAGGACGAGGGGGCACTCCCTCCGTCTGGAGAAAAAAAAGTTTAGTCTCAAGGGGCGACACGCCTTCTTTACCATGAGGACTGTGAATTTATGGAACGGTCTACCTCAGGAACTGGTCACAGCAGGAACAATTAACAGCTTTAAAACAGGATTAGATACATTCCTGGAACAAAATAAGATTAATGCTTATGAAGAAATATAAAATCTCATCCCTTCCCCAATATCGCGCCACACCCCTACCCCTTAATTCCCTGGTTGAACTTGATGGACATATGTCTTTTTTCGACCGTACTAACTATGTAACTATGTAACTATGTAACACCGTTATTTGGGTGGTCGTTGATCGATTCTCCAAAATGGCACATTTCATCCCTCTTCCTGGTCTTCCTTCTGCGCCTCAGTTGGCTAAACAATTTTTTGTACACATTTTTCGTCTTCACGGGTTGCCTACGCAGATTGTCTCGGATAGAGGGGTCCAATTCGTGTCTAAATTCTGGAGGGCTCTCTGTAAACAACTCAAGATTAAATTAAATTTTTCCTCTGCATATCATCCCCAGTCCAATGGACAAGTAGAAAGAATTAACCAGATCCTGGGTGATTATTTGCGACATTTTGTTTCCTCCCGCCAGGATGACTGGGCAGATCTCCTTCCATGGGCCGAATTCTCGTATAACTTCAGGGTCTCTGAATCTTCCTCCAAATCCCCATTTTTCGTGGTGTACGGCCGTCACCCTCTTCCCCCCCTCCCTACCCCCTTGCCCTCTGGTCTGCCCGCTGTGGATGAAATTTCTCGTGACCTTTCCATTATATGGAGAGAGACCCAAAATTCTCTCTTACAGGCTTCTTCACGCATGAAAAGGTTCGCGGATAAGAAAAGAAGAGCTCCCCCCGTTTTTTCCCCTGGAGACAAGGTATGGCTCTCCGCTAAATATGTCCGCTTCCGTGTCCCTAGCTACAAGTTGGGACCACGCTATCTTGGTCCTTTCAAAATTTTGTGTCAAATTAATCCTGTCTCTTATAAACTTCTTCTTCCTCCTTCTCTTCGTATCCCTAATGCCTTTCACGTCTCTCTTCTCAAACCACTCATCCTCAACCGTTTTTCTCCCAAATCTGTTCCTCCCACTCCTGTTTCCGGCTCCTCGGACGTCTTCTCGGTCAAGGAAATTTTGGCTGCCAAAAAGGTCAGAGGGAAAAATTTTTTTTTAGTAGACTGGGAGGGTTGTGGTCCTGAAGAGAGATCCTGGGAACCTGAGGACAACATCCTTGACAAAAGTCTGCTCCTCAGGTTCTCAGGCTCCAAGAAGAGGGGGAGACCCAAGGGGGGGGGTACTGTTACGCCGAGCGCTCCGGGTCCCCGCTCCTCCCCGGAGCGCTCGCTTCACTCCCTCCGCTGCAGCGCTCCGGTCACGTCCTCTGACCCGGGGCGCTGCGATCCCGCTGCCAGCCGGGATGCGATTCGCGATGCGGGTAGCGCCCGCTCGCGATGCGCACCCCGGCTCCCCTACCTGACTCGCTCCCCGTCTGTTCTGTCCCGGCGCGCGCGGCCCCGCTCCCTAGGGCGCGCGCGCGCCGGGTCTCTGCGATTTAAAGGGCCACTGCGCCGCTGATTGGCGCAGTGGTTCCAATTAGGGTTTTCACCTGTGCACTTCCCTATATTACCTCACTTCCCTTGCACTCCCTTGCCGGATCTTGTTGCCTTAGTGCCAGTGAAAGCGTTCCTTGTGTGTTCCTTGCCTGTGTTTCCAGACCTTCTGCCGTTGCCCCTGACTACGATCCTTGCTGCCTGCCCCGACCTTCTGCTACGTCCGACCTTGCTTCTGCCTACTCCCTTGTACCGCGCCTATCTTCAGCAGCCAGAGAGGTGAGCCGTTGCTAGTGGATACGACCTGGTCACTACCGCCGCAGCAAGACCATCCCGCTTTGCGGCGGGCTCTGGTGAAAACCAGTAGTGGCTTAGAACCGGTCCACTAGCACGGTCCACACCAATCCCTCTCTGGCACAGAGGGTCCACTACCTGCCAGCCGGCATCGTGACAAGTGGCATTAGGGTATACAGGCTTAATATATACAGTGATGTCACAGTGCAGTGTAAGTATCAACAGTGATGTTGCAGTATAGAGATAACACACAGTGATGTTATAGTTCAGAGATAATATACACAGTTATGTCACAGTACAGGGATAATACACAGTTATGTCACAGTACAGGGATAATACACTCAGTGATGTCACAGTACAGGGATAATATACACAGTGATGTCACAGTACAGGGATAATACACACAGTGATGTCACAGTACAGGTATAATACACACAGTGATGTCACAGTACAGGGATAATACACAGTGATGTCACAGTACAGGGATAATACACACAGTGATGTCACAGTACAGGGATAATACACACAGTGATGTCACAGTACAGGGATAACACACAGTGATGTCACAGTACAGGAATAATACACAGTGATGTCACAGTACAGGGATAATACACACAGTGATGTCACAATACAGGGATAATACACACAGTGATGTCACAGTACAGGGATAATACACACACTGATGTCACAGTACAGGGATAACACACAGTGATGTCACAGTACAGGAATAACACACAGTGATGTCACAGTACATGGATAATACACACAGTGATGTCACAGTACAGGGATAATACACACAGTGATGTCACAGTAAAGGGATAACACACAGTGATGTCACAGTACAGGAATAATACACAGTGATGTCACAGTACATGGATAATACACACAGTGATGTCACAGTACAGGGATAATACACACAGTGATGTCACAGTACAGGGATAATACACACACTGATGACAGTACAGGGATAATACACACAGTGATGTCACAGTACAGGAATAATACACAGTGATGTCACAATACAGGGATAATACACAGTGATGTCACAGTACAGGGATAATACACAGTGATGTCACAGTACAGGGATAATACACACAGTGATGTCACAGTACAGGGATAATACACACAGTGATGTCACAGTACAGGGATAATATACACAGTGATGTCACAGTACAGGGATAATACACAGTGATGTCACAGTACATGGATAATACACACAGTGATGTCACAGTACAGGGATAATACATACAGTGATGTCACAGTACAGGGATAATACATACAGTGATGTCACAGTACAGGGATAATACTCACAATGATGTCACAGTACAGGGATAATACACACAGTGATGTCACAGTACAGGGATAATACACACAGTGATGTCACAGTACAGGGATAATACACAGTGATGTCACAGTACAGGGATAATACATACAGTGATGTCACAGTACAGGGATAATATACACAGTGATGTCACAGCACATGGATAATACACAGTGATGTCACAGTACAGGGATAAGACACACAGTGATGTCACAGTGCAGGGATAATACACACAGTGATGTCACAGCACATGGATAATACACAGTGATGTCACAGTACAGGGATAATACACACAGTGATGTCACAGTACAGGGATAATACACAGTGATGTCACAGTACAGGGATAATACACAGTGATGTCACAGTACAGGGATAATACACACAGTGATGTCACAGTACAGGGATAATACACAGTGATGTCATAGTACAGAGATAATACACACAGTGATGTCACAGTACAGGGATAATACACAGTGTGTGTATTATCCCTGTACTGTGACATCACTGTGTATTATCCCTGTACTGTGACATCACTGTGTATTATCCCTGTACTGTGACATCACTGTGCATTATCCCTGTACTGTGACATCACTGTGTGTATTATCCCTGTACTGTGACATCAGTGATGTCACAGTACAGGGATAATGCACAGTGATGTCACAGTACAGGGATAATACACAGTGATGTCACAGTACAGTGATAATACACAGTGATGTCACAGTACAGAGCTAATGCACAGTGATGTCACAGTACAGGGATAATACACAGTGATGTCACAGTACAGGGATAATACACAGTGATGTCACAGTACAGTGATAATACACACAGTGATGTCACAGTACAGGGATAATACACAGTGATGTCACAGTACAGGGAGAATACACAGTGATGTCACAGTACAGGGATAATACATACAGTGATGTCACAGTACAGGGATAATACACAGTGATGTCACAGTACAGGGATAATACACACTGTGATGTGTACAGCTGGCATCTACCACTATAAGGCCAGTGTATGTGGGAGTATTGGTAATTGTAAAATGAATTTTATACAGTAACAATTGGTGTTAGTCGGTCATTAGTCAGTCACAATGGTAGTCGTGGTCATGGTGTGGCAATATTATTTGTTTCTTGCTAGTAACTAGTGTTGAGCGGCATAGGCCATATTCGAATTCGCGAATATTAGCGAATATATGGACGAATATTCGTCATATATTCGCGAATATTCGCATATTCGTTATATTCTCGTTTTATTTTCACATATGCGAAAATACGCGTATGCGAAAATTAACATATGTGACAATTCGCATATGCGAAAATTAGCATATGCTAAGTTTCGCATATGCGAATTTTCGCACGCCAGTCTCTCACAGTAGTATTACAGCCTTCTTTACACCACACAAGCTGGAAGCAGAGAGGGGTGATCACTGTGATGTGTACTGTGAAGGAAAAAAAAACAAAAAAAACACGAATATTCGTAATTACGAATATATAGCGCTATATTCGCGAAATCCGCGAATATGCGATATTCGCGAATAATATTCAAATTGCGAATATTCGCGAGCAACACTACTAGTAACGCACACAACTATCAGTAAGCACCTTTTGTCTGGAGGTGCTGACCATTTTTATTTTTTTGTACTGGTATTATCAGTAATATTGGTGTCAGTAACAGTATGACCATAATATGTATGATGACAATATTTCCTCCCTGTATGCTGGTATTATTGGTAATATTGGTCTCAGTATACAGGATTTGGTCAGTTACAGTATGATGGTAATATGTATGGTGATAATATTCCTCCTTGTATACGGATATTATTTGTAATATTAGTCTCAGTATACAGGTCATTGTTCGCACTAGCGTCTAGCTCACCGGTGCGGCATGGAGCCGCTTTGCCTGCACACCCTGGAATTAAAGCATGAAGTCTTGCAAAAGATTGGTGAGCTGCCTGTAATTTTTCTACATCATTGCGATTGGATGAACTGTCTTTACCTATATTACATGAGCACCACCATATTACAAGCCTGTGCTGTCTGATACTTTAGAGTCCGGATTATAGGACGAACGTATTTTTTGTGAACCACACAATACAGGTAGTGCCAGCACCCTTCTATCTACACATATATTACTTATGTTAATATTTGACAGGGAACTGGCCAAAAAATAAGTGACATGTCACTTCTTCTCCACGTAGACACATGCTGAAGCTGCCTTTGAAGTCAATGAGATCTTCATGGTCCCCCGATGCTGCCCTTGGCTTGGATATAATTTGCACGTGCAATGTATAAATGTGGTGTTGTTATAATTGCCCCCCCTACTTTTGTCCTGGCCCCCAGTGTGCCCCCCCAAAATTTGAAAGCTGGAGACGCCACTGTGTGGCGGGTACGCGGTGATCCGCTGGTCCGGCAGCGGCAATGGCGGGTGCGTGGTGATGGCAGGGATAGGTGCCCACTCCATTGCCAAGCACCCGCCATCACTGCTGCCGGACCTCCGCCCACGTGTGGAAGTCCAGGGAGAGCGGGGCACAGCGGGCTGAGAGGGAAGGGGAAGTCCTTACTTACCCGGTGGCGACATGTGGGGATCCGGCAGGCTTCGGAGGGATCTGACTAGCCAGTGAGTGGTCGACGGTGGCCCTCAAAAGCATGCAGACAGTCTGGCCATGCTGGGAATTGTAGTTTTGCAACATCTGGAGGACCACTGTTTGGAGACCACTGTGTAGTGGTCGCCAAACTGTGATCCTCCAACTGTTGCAAAACTACAACTCCCAGCATGCCCAGACAGAAATTGGCTGTCTGGGCATGCTGGGAGTTGTAGTTTTGCAACAGCTGGAGGCACACAACTACAACTCCCAGCATGCCCAGACAGCCGTTTGCAGCCAGGCATGCTGGGAGTTGTAGTTTTGCAACCTCTGGAGGACTACAGTTTGGAGACCACTGTGTAGTGGTCGCCAAACTGTGATCCTCCATTTGTTGCAAAACTACAACTCCCAGCATGCCCAGACAGCCAATTGCTGTCTGGGCATGCTGGGAGTTGTAGTTTTTCAACATCTGGAGGATCACAGTTTGGCGACCACTTCACAGTGGTCTCCAAACAGTGGTCCTCCAGATATTGCAAAACTACAATTCCCAGCATGGCCAGACTGTCTGGACATGCTGGGATTTGTAGTTTTGCATGCTCTTGAGGGCCACCGTCGACCACTCACCGGCCAGTCAGATCCCTCTGAAGCCTGTCGGATCCCCACATGCCGCCAGTTTTGCAACATCTGGAGGATCACAGTTTGGAGACCACTACACAGTGGTCTCCAAACTGTAGTCCTCCAAATGTTGCAAAACTACAACTCCCAGCATGCCTGGCTGTAAATGGCTGTCTGGGCACGCTGGGAGTTGTAGTTGTGTGGCTCCAGCTGTTGCAAAACTACAACTCCCAGAATGCCCGACAGCCAATTGCTGTCTGTGCATGCTGGGATTTGTAGTTTTGCAAAATCTGGAGGGCCACAGTTTGGAGATCACTGTGCAGTGGTCTCTAAACTGTAGCCCTCCGGATGTTGCAACACTGCAAATCCCAGCATGCCCAAACAGCTGTCTCGGCATGCTGGGAGTTGTAGTTGCATACCTCCAGCTGTTGCATAACTACATTTCCCAGCATGCCCTTCAGCGATCAGTACATGCTGGGAGTTGTAGTTTTGCAACAGCTGGAGGCACCCTGGTTGGAAAATACTGAATTAGGTAACAGAACCTAACTGAAGGTTTGCCCCCCCCCCCCCCATGTGAATGTACAGGGTACAATCACGCGGGCAGGTTTACAGTAAGTTTCCTGCTTTTAGTTTGAGCTGCGGCAAATTTTCTGCCGCGGCGCAAACTCCTAGCGGGAAACTCACTGTAAACCCGTCAGTGGGAATGTACCCTAAAAACCCTACACGACACTACACTAACACATAATAAAGGGGAAAACAATACATATACACCCCCTTACACTGTCCCCCCGAATAAAAATAAAAAACATATCGTATGGCAGTGTTTCCAAAACAGAGCCTCCAGCTGTTGCAAAACAACAACTCCCAGCATTTCTGGACAGCCAATGACTGTCCAGGCATGCTGGGAGTTTAGCAACAGCTGGAGGCACCCTGTTTGGGAATCACTGGCGTAGAATACCCCTATGTCTACCCCTATGCAATCCCTATTTTTGTCCTGAAATGCGCATGGCGCTCTCTCACTTCGGAGCCCTGTCGTATTTCAAGGAAACAGTTTAGGGCCACATATGGGTTATTTCCGTACTCTGGAGCAATTGCGTTACAATGTGTTTTATTTTTTCTCCTTTTACCCCTTATGAAAAGGAAAACTTGGGGTCTACATCAGCCAGTTAGTGTAAAACTTTTTTTTACACTAACATGCTGGTGTTGCCCCATACTTTTTATATTCACAAGAGGTAAAAAGAAAAAAGACCCCCAAAATTTGTAACGCAAATTTCTCCTGAGTACGGAAATACCCCATATGTGGGCGTAAAATGCTCTGCGGGCACACAGCAAGGCTCAGAAGTGAGAGCGCACTATGTACATTTGAGGCCTAAAATGGTGATTTGCACAGGGGTAGCTGATTTTACAGCGGTTCTGACATAAACGCAAAAAAATAAATACCCACATATGACCCCATTTTGGAAACTACACCCCTCACAGAACGTAACAAGGGGTATAGTGAGCCTGAACAGCCCACAGGTTTTTGACAAATTTTCGTTAAAGTTGGATGGGAAAATGAAGAAAAAATATTTTTTCTCACTTAAATGCTGGTGTTACCCTAAATTAGAAAATACCCCATATATGGATATAAAATGCTCTGTGGGCAAACTACAATGCTCAGAAGAGAAGGAGCGCCATTGGGATTTTGGAGAGAAAATTTGTCCGGAATGGAAGGCCACTTGTGTTTACAAATCCCCCATGGTGCCAGAACAATGGACAACCCCCCCCCTCCACATGTGACCCCATTTTGGAAACTACACCCCTCACGGAATTTAATAAGGGGTGCAGTGAGCATTTACACCCCACTGGCGTTTGACAGATATTTGAAACAGTGGACTGTGCAAATGAAAACTTTGATTTTTCATTTTCACAGACCACTGTTCCAAAAATCTGTCATACGCCAGTGGGGTGTAAATTCTCACTGCACCCCTTATTACATTCCGTGAGGGGTGTAGTTTCCAAAATGGGGTCACATATGGATATTTATTGTTTTGCATTTGTCACAACCGCTGTAACAATCAGCCACCCCTGTGAAAATCGCCTCAAATGTACATGGTGCACTCTCCCTTCTGAGCCTTGTTGTGCGCCCCCAGAGCACTTTGCGCCCACATATGGGGTATCTCCGTACTCGGGAGAAATTGCATTACAAATTTAGAGGGTCTTTTTGCCCTTTTACCTCTTGTGAAAATGAAAAGTATAGGGCAACACCAGCATGTCAGTGTAAAAAATTTATTTTTTTACACTAACATGCTGGTGTAGACCCCAACTTCACCTTTTCATAAGGGGTTAAAGAAGAAGAAAAAGCCCCCCAAAATTTGTAAGGCAATTTCTCCCGAGTACGGCGATACCCCATATGTGTCCCAAAACTGTTGCCCTGAAATACGACAGGGCTCCAAAGTGAGAGAGCGCCATGCGCATTTGAGGCCTGAATTAGGGATTTGCATAGGGGTGGACATAGGGGTATTCTATGCCAATGATTCCCAAACAGGGTGCCTCCAGCTGTTGCAAAACTCCCAGCATGCCTGGACAGTCAACGGCTGTCCGGCAATACTGGGAGTTGTTATAGTAGCGGCAAAAATGTTCATGGCGTACCTGTATGTCATGGGTCGGGAACACCTTCCCACTCGTGACGTACAGGTATGTCATAGGTCGGGAATGGGTTAAATTTTTTCATGAAATTTTGGCATTTTTCATGAAGAAATTATGCAAGTATCAACGAAAATTTACCACTAACATAAAGTAGAATATGTCACTAAAAAACAGAGTTATTAATGCTTAAAAGTGACAGTGGTCAGAATTCCAAAAACATGCTCTAGTCCTTAAAGGGGTTTTCCACCCTAAGATGATTTTAGTACGTACCTGGCAGTAATAAACATGCTTAGGAAGTATCTGCGCTTGTCTTGGGCCAAAGGCTAAGATTCCACTTGGTTTTTTGTGCTGCGTTATTTGGGATTAAAAAAACACCTGAAAAAACGCCAGTGCAATGTCCTGTGTTTGGCGTTTTTTCTTGCAGTTTTTCATTTGTGTGGAAATTGCATTTTTGGCACCTTTTGGCATTTTTTTTTTTTGGTACCCAAAAATTGTTGGGTACCAAAAAAAAAAAAAAAAAGGATGCTGCAGTGATTTTATTAAACGAAATGTATATATTTTATAACCAACTTTTTATTATTTTTTAATAAAGTGTGTGTGTTTCACTTTTTTTTCTCTATTTTTTACATTTTTTAGGTAGTACTACTACTCCCAGCATGAAACAGACTGTTCCATGATGGGAGTAGTAGTACCTGTAGTAATAGACAGATCGCCCCGGGTCTCAGTCCTGACATTATATAGCAGAGATGCGGCTCTATACAGCGCTCACATCTCTGCACTATACTCCGGCCAGTGATGTAAATAGCAGGGACGTGCACAGACATTTTGGAGGGCAGGGGCTCAAATAAAATAAAGGGCACTTTTCATTATAAAAAAAAAAAATTTTTTTTTTAGTAAAAGCCTTACATATGTTTAAGGGGAACATCTTACTCTCTCCTACTCACAGGATAGGGGATAAGTATCTGATTACAGGAGATCCGACCACTGGGACCCCCTTCTATCTCCTGCCCAGCACCCCGGCTCTTCTCATGTATGGAGCGATCTAAGCACCGTGCATGGATTACTGTCGACCACTGCACAAAGCAGTGGCAAACACACCCCTCCATGTATCTCTGGCTCCCCCATGTATCTCTGGCTCCCCCATAAAGATACATAGAGGAACATGTCGGCCACCTCTTCGCGCAATGGTCAACAGTAATCCATGCACGGTGCTTAGATAGTTCAATACATGAGAAGAGTCGGGGTACTGGGAAGGAGAGAGTGGGGGAGGGGGGTCCCAGCGGTCGAACTCTGTGGATAGGGGATAAGATGTTCTGTATCAGAGTTCCCCTATAACAGAACACAATTCCTCAGGTAGGTTCTTCCGTTGTCATGTCAGCTAAATAGGACCCTGCATCACCCCACGTAGGTCCCGATCAGCCCCCCAAAAGCCCACTGGCACCAGTAGTTTGCACTTTTAGATGCCGCAATCAAGTTTGATCACAGCATCTAAAGTGTTAGTGCCGGATATTGCTGTGATCACTGAGGTCTGGCATTAACTGTGTTCTGGCTGCTGATAACAGCCATTACTTACTGGCATTGAAGCAAATTCAGCTCCAGATCTCACTTCAAAGTCTAGTAGCATCCTCTAGGTCATGGGTCCTCAAACTTTTTAAACGGGGGGCCAGTTCACGGTCCCTCAGACCGTTGGAGGGCCGGACTATAGATATCAAAACATGAACACTATGCACACTTATATATCTTATTAGTGGACTACCACTTTAAGTACACAGCACAGTTCCCCCCCACATTAGGTTGGCAGTACAGTTCCCCCACATTAGGGTTGGCAGTACAGTTCCCCCACATTGGGGTTGGCAGTACAGTTCCCCCACATTAGGTGCAGTACAATTCCCCCACATTAGGTGCAGTACAATTTCCCACATTAGGTGCAGTACAGTTCCCCCACATTAGGTACAGTATAGTCCCCCCCCCCCACATTAGGTCCAGTATAGTCCCCCCACATTAGGTGCAGTACTATTTCCCCACATTAGGTGCAGTACAATTCCCCCACATTAGGTGCAGTACAATTCCCCCACATTAGGTGCAGTACAGTTCCCCCACATTAGGTGCAGTATAATGTTCCCCCACATTAGGTGCAGTATAATGTTCCCCCACATTAGGTGCAGTATAATGTTCCCCCACATTAGGTGCAGTATAATGTTCCCCCACATTAGGTGCAGTATAATGTTCCCCCACATTAGGTGCAGTATAATGTTCCCCCACATTAGGTGCAGTATAATGTTTCCCCACATTAGGTGCAGTATAATGTTCCCCCACATTAGGTGCAGTATAATGTCCCCCCCCACATTAGGTGCAGTATAATGTTCCCCCACATTAGGTGCAGTATAATGTTCCCCCACATTAGGTGCAGTATAATGTTCCCCCACATTAGGTGCAGTATAGATCCCCCAAATGAGGTGCAGTATATTCCCCACATTAGGTGCAGTATAGTCCCCCACATTAGGTGCAGTATAGTTCCCCAAATTAGGTGCAGTATAGCTCCCACATTAGGTGCAGTATAGATCCCCCAAATTAGGTGAAGTATAGATCCCCCAAATTAGGTGAAGTATAGCTCCCCACATAAGTTGCAGTATGTTCCTCCACATTAGGTGCAGTATGTTCCCCCACAGACATACAGCCTCCAGCCATACAGTGTATGGGTGGAGGCTGTATGCCTGTGTTCTGCCCCACTTCCGTGCTCCGACCACCGCTCCTCCGGTCCGGACATAGCAGTAAGTCCCGGGACCGAAGGAGCGGTGGTCGGAGCACCGAAGCTGACGTGCCGCTGGTAACACTTACCTAGCTGGCCAGCGCACGTCCTCATCGCTGCCCCGCTCCTCCGCGCTCCGTTGCTATGGGCGCACGCACAGTTTCAGTGACGTCCCTGCGTGCGCCACCTTCCCGGCGGCCCCTGTGTTTTTAAAATAAACGCGGGGTCTCCGAGAGCGCATCCCTGTGTCCCGAAAACATCTTTCGGGACACAGGGATGTCCCAGGCAGCAGCGGGCCGGATAAATGTCCTCGGCGGGCCGTAGTTTGAGGACCCCTGCTCTAGGTGTTCAAAAATTATATGCATGCGATAATAAAAATGAACTATATAAGTTGAATTTCAAATTCAACTTAATATTAATAATATTACTTCACATTTGACAGGTTACACAGTCATGAATGATACCTCCAAATGTCTGCTGCAGCTGCACTCGGACAGCAGGCTCTCTCCCTGTATATGAGGGTCCCTACCTGCAGCCATCTCCGTCCGATCAGCGATCTGCTGTTCCATGCCGACTCAGCAGGCTGGAGCAGCAGAGCGCAGATAACACTGATCAATGCTATGCTATGGCATAGCATTGAACAGTGTATACAATCAGAATATTGCATGTAATAATTCCCTAAGGGGACCAAAAATTGGTGTAAAAATAGTAAAAAGAATTAAAGTTAATAAATATGATTTAACCCCTTCCCTAATAAAAAAAAAATGAAATGGCGTTTTTTTCTTCAAATTTGTCCTACAAATAATTTTTGTAGATTTTGTGGTGAAATGACTGATGTCAATACAAAGTACTATTGGTAGCACATAAAAAAGTTCTCATATAGGTCTGTTGGTGAAAAACCGTTACGATTTTTAGAAAAAGAGAAGGAAAATACAAAAGTGCAAAAAAGGAAAAACGCTCCTTTTTTCTGTTAATGTTTACTTATCCGTATGAGGGCTCATTTTTATGCCGTGATACGTAGTTTTTTATTGGAATTTTTATTCACTGTTTATACATTTTTTTTCTCATACACAAAGTTATCAAAAATTAGCAATTCTGGACTTTTTCAGTTTTTTTTTTTTTACTTTTATGCCATTGATGATTGGAGATACCACATGTTTATTTTTGTTATTTATTATATATTACATTATTTAATTAGAAAAATGGGAAAAGTGGGGGTGATATAAACTTTTATTAGGGAAGGGGCTTATTCACATTTATTAACACTTTTTTTAAATATTTTATTTATTATTTTGTATTACCACCTCTAGTATATGGGGCAACAATGCACTACAACTCCCAAGTGACAGTGCATTACAAGCTCACAACCTCCAGCACACAAGGCAAGAAGGCACTACAGACTGTGTAGTGCCTTCTTGTTTTGTGTGCTGGAGGTTATGAGCTTTTAATGCACTGTAGTTTTACATACTGGGAGTTGTAGTGCATTGTCACTTTACATGCTGGGGGTTGTAGTGCATTGTCACTTTACATGCTGGGGGTTGTAGTGTTTTAACCTTTTGCATATTAGAGTCTGTACTACAAACTTCAATATGTAAAGTGACAAAGCACTACAATCCCCAGCATGTAAAGTGACAAAGCACTACAATCCCCAGCAAAGCACTACAACCCCCAATATGCAAAGGGACAAGGCAATACAATCCCAAGCATGTATAATGACAAAGCACTACAACCCCCAATATGTAAAGTGACAAAGCACTACAATCCCCAGCAATTGTTGTAGTGTTTTGTTCCTTTGCATACTGAAAGTTACACACACATAAAAACACTAAATTAAAACTATTACCGTGGCAGGCAGGGCAGAGGGCAAAGGAGATCACCGGAGACACTTCAGGAATGCAGACTCCTCTGCTGTAATGCTGTTACCTAGCAGACGTGAGCACGTCTTTTACCCAGGCAGCCCCTGCGCTCTAATGTAAGGAGGACTCCCGGAGGCCTTGGGATAGTTCAGGTACTGGCCGGACTTGAGATAGAGAGCGAGCAGACTGGAGGGGGAGGGGAAAGAGAAGGAGGGGGGCTTGTCGGGGTTGGTAATTATGTTATGTGAATCAAGTTCTGCTGACAACCTGTGGAGGTTGCGCTGCCCTGACTTGGGCAGTGCTGTAGATATTTGTTTAAAAAAAAAATAAAAAAAATAAAAGGGCATTAAAGGGGCAGATGCAAAAAAGGGCAGGGGCTAGAGCCCCCTTTGAAGCCTATGTGTGCACGTCACTGGTAAATAGAACATACCGTATTTATTGGGGTATACCACGCACCGGCCTATAACACGCACCCTCATTTTACCAAGGATATTTGGGTAAAAAAAGTTTTTTACCCAAATATCCATGGTAAAATGAGGATGCGTATGTGCGCGTGTATACCCCGATACACCCCCAGGAAAGGGAGGGGGAGAGAGGCCGTCACTGCCCGCTTCTCTCCCCCTGCCTTTCCTGGGGTCTAGAGCCCTGCTGCCGGCCCTACTAACGTCATGCGCCGCGCTGTGCAGCCCATAGCAACGACGCAGGGGACGCACGCCGGAGGCCTGAAGCAGCGCGGACCCGACCCCGGCAACAGGTAATTATGCCACCGGGGATGGGGGGAGGCAATGGGGCAGCGGCGCCGAGTGCCACTGCCCCTTCTCTCCCCCTGGCTATCGGCGCCGGCAATGGGGCGCCGGCACCGATAGTCAGGGGGACAGAATGGGCAGCGGCGCCGATAGCCAGGGGGAGAGAAGGGCCGCAGCAGGGCTCTAGACCCCAGGAAAGGCAGGGGGAGGGAAACGGGCAGTGACGGCCTCTCTCCCCCTGCCTTTCCTGCGGGTGTATTGGCGTATAACACGCACATAGACTTTAGGCTAAAAATGTTAGCCTAAAAAGTGCGTGTTATACGCCGATAAATACGGTAATTCATTCATATTTCCCACCCAGAGCTGTGATTGGCTGGATGGTTGCAGCCAATCACAGCTCTGAGGAAAATATCAATGAGTGAGTATCCGGCCCGGAGTATAGTGCAGAGCAGGGATGCGAGTGCTGTATACAGTGGCTCCATCTCTGCTATAGACAGGACGATCACAGCGGGTGTCAGTAGTGACATCCACTGTGATGTGTCCTTAAGCAGGCACTACTACTCCCAACATGGAGCACACTCTGCTCCATGCTGGGAGCTGTAGTACTTGCATTAATAGACAGATCGCAGCAAGTGTAACTTCTGACACCCGCTGCGATCTGTCTATTAATGCAGGTACTACAGCTCCCAGCATGAGGCAGAGTGTGCTCCATGTTGGGAGTAGTATTACCTGCAGTTATGGAAAGAGGTCAAAATTTAAGGTCAAAATGGGCTTGGTCCCCAAAGGGTTAAGGACACAGCCCATTTTCACATTTAGGACACAGACAGGACATTTTTGTTTTTTCCTCCTTGGCTCTTAAAGGAGTTATCCAGTGGTGAAAAACTTATCTCCTATCCTAAAGGATAGGGGATACGTTTCAGATCGCGGGGGGTCCGACCGCTGGGCCCCCCCCGCGATCTCCTGTACGGGGCCCCGACAGCCTGCGGGAAGGGGGCGTGTTGACCACCGCACGAAGCGGTGGCTGACATGCCCCCTCATAATACAACTCTATGGCAGAGCAGAGCCGGAGCGCTGCCTGCGGCAATCTCCGGCTCTGCCATAGCGATGTATTGAGGGGGCGTGTCGGCTCCCGCTTTGTGCGGTGGTCAACACGCACTATCTGGCCAGCGAGCGGGGGCCCCATACAGAGAAATCACAGGGGCCCCAGCGGTCGGATAAGATCTGAAACTTATCCCCTATCCTTAGGATAGGGGATAAGTTTTTCACCACTGGACTACCCCTTTAACCCCTTCATGACCCAGCCCATTTTCACCTTCAGGACCTGGGCATTTTTTGCAATTCTGACCACTGTCACTTTAAACATTAATAACTCTGGAATGCTTTTACTTATCATTCTGATTCCGAGATTGTTTTTTCGTGACATATTCTACTTTATGTTATTGGTAAAATTTCAGTGCTATTTGCATCCTTTCTTGGTAAAAATTCTAAAAATGTCATGAAAATTTTGAAAATGTAGCATTTTTCTAACTTTGAAAGTCTCTGCTTGAAAGGAAAATGGATATTCCAAATAAATTACATATCGATTCACATATACAATATGTCTACTTTATATTTGCATCAAAAAATTGACAAATTTTTACTTTTGGAAGACACCAGAGGGCTTCAAAGTTCAGCAGCAATTTTCCAATTTTTCTCAAGATTTTCAAAATCGTACTTTTTCAGGGCCCAGTTCAGGTTGGAAGTGGATTTTAAGGGTCTTCATATTAGAAATACCCCACAAATGACCCAATTATAAAAACTGCACCGCCCAAAGTATTCAAAATGACATTCAGTCAGCGTTTTAACCCTTTAGGTGTTTCACAGGAATAGCAGCAAAGTGAAGGAGAAAATTCGAAATCTTTATTTTTTACACTCGCATGTTCTTGTAGACCCAATTTTTGAATTTTTATAAGGGGTAAAAGGAGAGAAATCACCCTAAAATTTGTAACCCAATTTCTCTCGAGTAAGGAAATACCTCATATGCGTATGTAAATTGTTCGGCGGGCGCAGTAGAGGGCTCAGAAGGGAAGGAGCGACAATGGGATTTTGGAGAGTGAGTTTTTCTGAAAGGGTTTTTGGGGGGCATGTCCCATTTAGGAAGCCCCTATGGTGCCAGAACAGTGGACCCCCCCACATGTGACCCCATTTTGGAAACTACACCCCTCATGGAATTTAATAAGGGGTGCAGTGAGCATTTACACCCCACTGGCGTTTGACAGATATTTGAAACAGTGGACTGTGCAAATGAAAAATTTGATTTTTCATTTTCACAGACCACTGTTCCAAAAATCTGTCATACGCCAGTGGGGTGTAAATGCTCACTGCACCCCTTATTACATTCCGTGAGGGGTGTAGTTTTCAAAATGGGGTCACATATGGATATTTATTGTTTTGCGTTTGTCAGAACTGCTGTAACAATCAGCCACCCCTGTGCAAATCGCCTCAAATGTACATGGTGCACTCTCCCTTCTGGGCCTTGTTGTGCGCCCCCAGAGCACTTTGCGCCCACATATGGGGTATCTCCGTACTCAGGAGAAATTGCATTACAAATTTAGAGGGTCTTTTTGCCCTTTTACCTCTTGTGAAAATGAAAAGTATAGGGCAACACCAGCATGTCAGTGTAAAAAAATTATTTTTTTACACTAACATGCTGGTGTAGACCCCAACTTCACCTTTTCATAAGGGGTTAAAGAAGAAGAAAAAGCCCCCCAAAATTTGTAAGGCAATTTCTCCCGAGTACGGCGATACCCCATATGTGTCCCAAAACTGTTGCCCTGAAATACGACAGGGCTCCAAAGTGAGAGAGCGCCATGCACATTTGAGGCCTAAATTAGGGATTTGCATAGGGTTGGACATAGGGGTATTCTATGCCAATGAACAGGGTGCCTCCAGCTGTTGCAAAACTCCCAGCATGCCTGGACAGTCAATGGCTGTCCGGCAATACTGGGAGTTGTTATTTTGCAACAGCTGGAGGCTCCGTTTTGGAAACAATAGCGTACCAGACGTTTTTCATTTTTTTGGGGGAGGGGGGCTGTGTAGGGGTATGTGTATATGTAGTGTTTTTTACTTTTTATTTTAGGTTAGTGTTAGTGTAGTGTTTTTAGGGTACAGTCACATGGGCAGAGGTTCACAGCAAGTTTGCAGCTGGAAGTTTGAGATGCAGCGCAAAATTTGCGCCATCTCAAACTTGCAGCACTCACTGTAAACCTCCGCCCATGTGAGTGTACCCTGTACATTCACATTGGGGGGAGGGGGCAAACATCCAGCTGTTGCAAACTCCGAGTATGCCCTTTGGCTGTCCGTGCATGCTGGGAGTTGTAGTTTTGCAACAGCTGGAGGCACACTGGTTTGGAAACACTAAGTTAAGTAATAAACTTTCAAGTGTTTTGCAACCAAACTTAGTGTTTCCAAACCAGTGTGCCTCCAGCTGTTGCAAAACTAGAACTCCCAGCATGCATGGTCTGTCAGTGCATGCTGGGAGTTATAGTTTTGCAACAATTGCAACAGCTGGAGGCACTGAGGTAGGAAACGGACAATGTTTCCCAACTAGTGTGTCTCCAGTTGTTGCAAAACTACAACTCCCAGCATGCCCAGACTGCCCAGGCATGCTGGAAGTTGTAGTTCGGCAATATCTGAGGGATCAGATGTTGCCTAACTACAACTTCCAGCATGCCTGGGCAGTCTGGGCATGCTGGAAGTTGTAGTTTTGCAACATCTGGAGGTCCACAGTTTGGAGACCACTGTATAATGGTCTCCAATCTGTGCCCTTCCAGATGTTAGAGAACTACAACTCCCAGCATGCCTGGACAGACTGAGCATGCTGAGATTTGTAGTTTTGCAACATCTGGAAGAGCACAGATTGGAGATCATTATTCAGTGGTCTCCAAACTGTGGACCTCCAGATGTTGCAAAACTACAACTCCCAGCATGCCCAGAAAGCCAAAGGCTGTCTGGGCATGCTGGGAGTTGCAGTTTTGAAACTCCCAGAGGCAGCAGTGAGATCGCTTTACGGCAATCTCACTGCTGTCAATGAAGATGCCACACTGCTGCCGGAAACTCACCTCCGGGACGCAGCGCCGCCGGGACCGCCTGGAGGATGTCGCTCGCGCCGGGACCGCTCGGACGGGTAAGTGACGCCGTGGGACGGGTCAGGGACACTTAGCAGAGCGGTGTGTGTCCCGATCCCCGTGATAGGGACTCACACACCGCGCTGCTAAGTATTCTGATAGCGAAACGCTGCTATCAGCTAGTCAGATTTGACTAGCTGATAGCAGCGATCGCTGGGGGGTGTATGAAACCCCCCGTGGTCGCATGGTAAGATGGCTGGCTATCAGTGATAACCACCATCTTACCGGGCGCTGCAGGATGCCGCGAGTAGCGGCAAAAATGTTCATGACGTACCTGTATGTCATGGGTCGGGAACACCTTCCCACTCATGACGTACAGGTATGTCATAGGTCGGGAAGGGGTCCAAGGGGTACTCCGGTGAAAACCTTTTTTTCTTTTAAATCAACTGGTGGCAGAAAGTTAAACATATTTGTAAATTACTTCTATTAAAAAATCTTGATCCTTCCTGTACTTATTAGCTGCTGAATACTACAGAGGAAATTCTTTTCTTTTTGGAATGCTCTCTGATGACATCACGAGCACAGTGCTCTTTGCTGACGTTATTATAATAATAATAATAACACTTTATTTATTGTTGTCCTTAGTGGGATTTGAACCCAAGTCCCCAGAACTGCAAGGCAGCAGTGCTAACCCCTGAGCCACCATGCTTCCCTTAGCACACATCTGCTATGCATGGTTGCTAAAATGGACAGAGATGTCAGCAGAGAGCACTGTGCTCGTGATGTCATCAGTGTTCCAAAAAGAAAGGAATTTCATCTGTAGCATTCAGCAGCTAATAAGTACTAGAAGGATTAAGATTTTTTTAATAGAAGTAATTTACAAATATGTTTAACTTTCTGCCACCAGTTGATTTAAAAGAAAAAAGGTTTTCACCGGAGTACACCTTTAAGAGGCATAACTTTAATTTTTCCATCTATGGACCTACATGAGGGCTTGTATTTTGCGCGACCAATTGTACTTTGTAATTGTACTTTCTGTATATGGGGCTGTATGAGGGCTCATTTTTTGCACATTGATCTATTATTATTGGTACCACTTTTGCGTATACGTGACTTTCAATATGTTTAAAAAAAGTTTTTAGGATGTAATGTGACAAAAACATTTTTTTACTTCTTTTACATTTTCGCCGTTCACCATACGGAATCATTAACATTATATTTTGATATGTTGGACATTTACGCACACGCTGATACAAAATATGTAAATTTTTTACACTTTTTGGGATAAAATGGGAAAAAGAGGCAATCATACAATCTGAGTTTTTACTGGGGAAGAGGCTTTTCAAAAAAAAATAAATGTAAACTTATTTTATTTTTTATTATTTATTTTTTTTACTATTTTTACACTTTATGTCCTCATAGGATAGTGCTTTTATTAGAGACCCATTTCATAAAGGAAACATTGAGGGTAATGGATAAAAATTAGTGGGGTCATCAATATCACTCATGTTATCTGACTTTTTTCTAGGCTTGTTTCAGTTCCCAGTCACTGAAATATTGAATGGGGAGAGAGGGAAGTAGTAATAGGTAGCGGGGGCAGATTTTTTATTTTTTGCATGTTAAAACAGACAGACTTGAATGTGTGATGGCATTTGTCTATAAACCACACCCTTTTAGGTAAATAAGGTAAAAAGAGAAATAATAAATAATTATGGTTGTATTGTTCTGATTGTTATAACATGAAATAAATACATTTTATTATCAAATTATCAAATATTATCAAAATTGAGTCACATCAGGTTCTGTTCACTGCAGATACTAAACCATGGCAGCTCCAAGAAAGAAAGAAAGAAAGAAAGAGTCATGGTGATATCATCCTAGTGATGTCATAGACAGCTGGAGAAGTTACATTGTGCTGACAGCTGCCCCGGCCTTCAGTCTGTAGATTGTTACAGAGCGGTTTGCTTCTCTTAAGCGTTTTTTGCCTTTTTTCGTCCTAGATGGAGATTAAAGGATTGGGGTTCATCCCCCTCTTTCTGGCCTTCTGGTGTGTGGCCTGGATCTCCACCAGCTACACCCTGACCATCATTAATGGCCATGCTGCTTCCCTACTGGTATACATCAGTGATACGGGGAAGAATTTTCCTGAACAGATCCTATTCTGTATAGGATTCATAGGGATGTCCATTGCTACTCTGGGTCTGACATTGCTGAATTATAAGTTCATCTTGTTTCATCGTGAAGCCTTTGGAGCCCATCAGCCCTGGATCCAGAAGAGCCTCCTGGCCATCGCTTGGTCATCCTGCATCCTGACAGCCATCATGTCTTTATGTTCAACTAAAGACTACCCCATGGTTCACCGTGTCACCGCCTTTACTGCCTTCATCTGTGCTGGCACATACAACCTCTGGCAGTCCATCCTCCTATATAAAGTGCCCGGATCCACCAGAGTCATCTGCCACGTAAGAACCACCTTCAGTGCTATGGGCCTCGCCTGTGTGTTTCTTTTTATTGGAAGTCGGGTCATAGTATACACCCACCTGTGTGCTGGGGGATGTGTAGTAACCAGTGAGGCCTTCGCCAAATTCATCGAGTGGTCAACACTGGTCTTCATCCTGCTGACGTATGTGACCTACTATCCCATCATGCAGCGTTTATTGTTCACCTTGTCTTGGAACACCTGCAGCATCTCCCTAAGGATCAAGATCGATGACTTTGGAGTGTAGAAGACTATGGGGTACATCATATAAGCTTGTCATCTATATCATTATAACATTGTTATAATAGAAGTCTTATTTAAATAAATAAATAAATAAATAAGCAAACCTCTTGCTCATTTTTGTAGTCCTAAAATCTTTAGATGTATAAGAATATTTGTATTTTAAATGTTAGTGGGGCGGCACGATATATGGCAATCGCATCATGATTTTTGGTTATAGGATATATTGATTTCGCCCTGTGTAAAATTCTATGATTACCTAGGCGGTGCAGGGAGGAGAAACAGTGGGCCGCATCTAGCGAACATCTAATTTTTTCACCTCCCAGCAGTGCCTAGCGCTAGAAGGAGTTGCCTAGCGCTAGGAGGAGGTAACTCCTTCATGACTGGAGGAGGTGAGGGGACCCCTGAACTCATAGGTACAGGAGTAGTTAGAAGTTGTGCAAAAGCAGACCCTTAGGGGAGATTTATAAAAACCTGTGCAGAGGAAAAGTTGATCAGTTGCCGATGGCAACCAATCAGATCGCTTTTTTCATTTTCCACAGGCCTTTTGGAAAATTAATAAAAGAATCTGATTGGTTGCTATGGGCAACTGGTAACTTTTCCTCTGTATAGGTTTGGATAAATCTCCCTCTTGGGGTCTATTCACACGTACAAGATTCTGCGCATATTTGATGTGCAGGATTTGAAGCTGTGTTCAGTCATTTAGTTTACATTGAAACCTGCAGCATCAAATCCTACGCATGAAATATACAAAGGATACTGTATGGTGAATGCATCCTTAGGGTACATTTACACCTAGAGTATCCTGCGCATATTTGACATGTTGAAAGCCTAATTGGCTGCATTTGTGGGAGTGGCGTGGGGTATAAAACCACACCTCTCCCACAGGTAGGGGCGTGTGTATCATTGGCAGTAGTTCTCTTGTAGGCTACTGTATTAGGTCTCACGTTCCTGGAGAGTTAGTTGGTGGTTTCTGTGTCGGTCCTATCCCCCGTCCTCTACGAGGTTTTTAAGGTAAGCGCCGGTTCCCGGCCTCTATGTGTCCTGTTTATGCAACCCCACTGCTCCCTGTCTACGTTGTTCTGGGGCAGGGTACTGCTCTCCTCGCCAGGGCTGCCCTCCCCCCACGTTCCCGGGCCCTCCCGCCGGCTTTGCTGCCGCTCCCGGGAGTCCGGGTTTCCCCGGCCAACAACAGGGCTCCGCCCCTACCTGGTTCTCCTTCGGCCTGGTGGCGCCGCTGGCCCGGGGTGGGGAGACGTCCTCGTGCTGGTCCCGCTGCTCCGTTCCCTCACGCCGCTCGCTGGCTCGTCGGCGGCATGGCTGGGGGGGCGGGGTTTCACGGCGCCAGCGGATGGCGTCACTCCCCCGGCGCCGCCTCGCGTCACTCATCGAGGGAAGGCCGACACGGGCGCCGATCGGTGTATCCGTCCCGCCGGACCTCGCGCTCCTTCCCCTCTCTGGTCTCCCGGCGTGTCCTAGACATGGCGGGGAGATGCAAGGGGCGGGGCTCCGGGGTCACGGTGGGCGGGGCATGCGCCCCGGGCCCAGAGAAAAATAGATATATACATGTATAATGTACATAAAGGGGGGGAGTTTTTGTTTTGTTTTGGGGTATTGCTGCATATGGGGGTCTCCCCTGGGAGACAGGGCATGTAAAAGACTATAAAACAAGAGGGGAAAGGCATGCATGCACTCTCCTGGGGCAGCACATAAAAAATCCAGGGTGCCACTTCTCGCCTGGGCCACCTGCACAGGGACTCAGTGAGTTCAGTGAGCGCAGGGCTTCACGCTCTCTCTCAAAACACCGGTCTCCATGGTCTCCATAGCAACGGGCCCACTACTCATGCATGCTCCACGTTGTTGCTCAGTTCTCATGGCTACCAGACCTCACCAGTGGCTCCCTTCAGCTCAAGGCAGGGAGAGAATTGCGTACTCACACTGTACCACTCGTAATTTCCATTTTCACGGTCGCTACTGGAGACCGCACTACTATGCTACTATACCATCTACTATGCTACTATACCATCTACTATGCTTCCAAAATGTCATTTCTGTGATTTCTTTCCCCCCCCCCCCCCCCCCCCTCAGGTTTGTCTAGTTGGTGGTCGGTGATTAGGTTCCCTTCTAAACGTTTTCCTCTCAGCTTGCAGCTCGAGGTACAAAAAATAAATAAATAAATAAATTAAAAAAAAGGGGGGGGGGGGGCGGGGGAAATACATATTATATACACATACACACGTGCAAACCCACAAACTCACGTCCCTGTGATCCATGGTTCTGACATCCACGGGTATACTCCCCGATGTCACGCATGACGCTGCTACTGACATTCCGTCACAGCCACGCGCGTCCTCACACACACCTGCCACTCGGCTCTCGATCTGACTCTGCTTCAGTCGGGGCATGGCTCTCATGTTGTACCTGACTCATTCAGCGCAACATGTCATTAAACTAGGCGGAGGATCACCTTTTGTCTGACACGTCTTCAGCGGGGTCCTCTGCGTGTGCCGTTTCTGACTCTTCTTCAGCGCAAACGGCATACACATAGTCACTACAGTAATTACTCTCTTCGCCACCCACACCCTCTAGTTGTTACACCATGCTAATGGTCTCATATAATATTCACAGCTGTATCAGGTCGTGCCGTCAAGGCTTTAGCGATGTCCCTACAGCTCAGGACAGCAGCAGGTCAGTTCCCGTGTCTAGTAGCTAGGTGAAGTTGAGTTAGTTGCAAATTCATCAGTCATTTTTCTTTTCCCCACCGGCACCCTTCACTGGCCCAGATAGGTTCGGCTAGAGGTATGTCCCATCGCTCGGACATTGAGGATGCCCTCTCTGTTCCGGAGACCCCCGCCAGGGCTTTGGACCGAGGCAGCATGCCGTCATACCGAGTATGGACCATTCCCAGGTTGATGGAGGAGTTAAGGCGAAGGGACATCCCCTTCCCAGCCTCTGCCAGAAAGGGCGAACTGTATAACCTGCTCACTGCCGACCAAGCCCCCAGGGGCAGTCAGGAAGCTGTCCAGGCTCAGGCGTCAAGCGCCTCGCTGTCCCAGCTTCATACTATGATGGCAGACGTCCTAGCATCAGTCGCTGGCTTCCAGGCCAGACTGGACCTTATGGACTCCTCCAAGAGTAGCGAATCTGCTCCCACTACGGCAGCTCCCACGGCTTCTACCTCACAGGCTACGCCTACAGGTACACCACAACTCCCACCCAACATCACCCCAGCGCATCTCATCCCGGCGCCCATTAAAAAAGAGATCCTAGAGGGCAAGGATGTCAACCTTGCGTCCCTCCTAATCGCTACGACAGACATCAAGGACACCAAGACTGTCGCCTGTGGTGAGCTGGCGGTGACATTCAAAAGCAAGGACGCCAGGCTCAACAGGTCCTTGAACGTAACCGAATTTGTCCTTGCATTCGGCCTCTTAATGGATGTCATCTGCTCGGTTAGCCCTAGCCGCAGGGTTGAGTTAGACCGGTATCTGCACAGAGTTATCCAGATGGCTCATAAATACGGGGGCACTATGTTTTATGATTACCACAAATCCTTCTTGGCCAAAGCAGTGGCAGCTTACGCTGAATTCAACTATATAACTAACTGGGGGGTTGTTGATACAGAGCTCTATTGCGATCACTTCGCAGGCATGAAAGCTCCGTCCTGCACTGTGTGCGGACTAGCCTCCCACTCAGCCAACTGGTGTCCTAGGAGCAGTGACCCAGGGCAGCCTAGCTCCAGCAGGGGCCCCAGCTCCCACGCCTCTGCTCCTCAGAGGAACACAGGCGCTCTAGACAGGCTGGGCAGGCCGGTGAGGTTCCTGGGCTAATCCCCAATCTGCAACAACTTCAATCTCTCCTCCTGTCAATACAGCAACTGCAGACTCCTGCACATATGTCTCACCTGTCACAGAGCTCACCCCAGCTCAATCTGCTCCCAGAAGGGCTCTCAGGCGTGACTAGGCGTGGTCCAGGTGCAGGTCCTGGCCGGGGTCCTCGCCTGTCACCCTGATCCCAACTGAGTAAGTTGGTTGGTGGCTGGGTTCTGTGACGGATTCCACACAGGCTTGGTCTCACCACCAAACTCACTTTTGGCGCGAAGAGTAGCCCGTGGCTTTTCGATCAGTTGGCCACAGCCCTTCACTGGGCACTCCAAAACGTCACACACTGCCAACACACCATACATTACTTGGACGATTTCTTGCTGCTTGAACACCCCAAACATACTCCAAGTAACCTTTCCTCACTGCTGGCTTTGTTCAAAGAGATTGGCGTCCCTGTCGCTTCACACAAAACAGAGGGTCCCTCCACCCAGCTTGTCTTCTTGGGTATCATCCTGGATACCGGGAACATGCAAGCGAGACTACCACAGGACAAACTGGCCAGAATCCGGGAGCGACTACACAGCCTCTCCAGGTGTCGTACGGTCTCCAGGGTCGAGCTTCAAAGCCTCCTGGGAATGATGGCTTTGGCCGGCCATGAGGATTATCCCTCGGGGGAGAGCATTCATTTCCAGGCTCCTGTATCTTCTCCCCTCAGTCTCTGGCCAGAGGCAGACTATTCACATTGACAATGAAGCTATGGCAGATCTACTTATGTGGGACCAGTTTTTAGACAAATGGAATGGGGTGTCTTTCTTTACTCCTGGAGCATCAGAACTGTCCCCCATTGTGCGGTCCAATGCTTCTGCACTCGGGTTCGCAGCTATACACAAGAATCAGTGGCTGGCAGGTCCTTGGCCTCCAGAGATCGGCAACATTCCCGGTTTCAAAAAAACCTCTGCACTGTTCGAGATATATCCCATTGTAGCGGCTGCTGCAGTGTGGGGACGGTCTTGGAGTAACACGACTGTTCGCTTCATATGCGACAACACGGCCACGGTCTATATACTAAACAAAGGGTGCTCTAAGCCCCCCCCCACATCATGCGCTTCGTCAGGAAGTTCGTGTTGCTAGCACTTGAGCACAACTTCCACTTCTCAGTCGAACATATTGAGGGCAGGTTAAATGTTGCAGCTGACGCATTGTCCCGAGCTAACCTGAGGCTGTTCTTTCAGGTACTACCAGGAGCAGATCGAACTGGAACCACAGTCCCACCGCTCCAGCAACTGACGGCCTAGCCACCTACTCAGCAGTGGCTATCGCTCTAATCCGAGGTTCCTTAGCACCCAGCACGATTCGGGCTTATGATTCTGCTCTGGCGTCTTTCACTACCTTCATGAACAACTTAGGTCTGCCTGCCACAATCTCGGTGCATTCTTCCCTAGCGTTCATTGGTTTTTGCCACTCCTCCTTACACTTGTCCCACAATACCATCAAGCTGCACCTCACGGGTCTTCAGCACCACAGGTCCTTGTTGCACCCTAATGCACCGTCACTGCTTTCCGCACGTCCCATCAAGGCTGCTCTCAGAGGTGTGTCACTTTCTTCACTTCACAGGTCACCTTCCCGCACACCGGTCACTGGGGACCTCTTCAGGGCCATGTGCACCCTGCTAGACACTCACCCGTTCGGTTACCACCTAAGTACGGTCATCAAAGCGGCCATTCACCTCTCTTTCTATGGCTTTCTCAGGCCCGGTGAGTTCAGGCGTCTCGGGCACAGACCACTGGGCCTGACCCTGGGCCAGCTGTCGCATAGTGGCTCAGGTTTCACCCTCTCTCTGCTGGCCACCAAAACCTGCAGGTGGGGAGCGTCCGTCCGCTACTTTCCCACATCACATCGTTGGTGCCCGGTAGCTGCCCTATCGGCCTTACTGGCCATGTTGTAGGGGCGAGTGGCGGACGGTCCTCTTCTACCTCTTGGTGGCCAGGCTTTAACGTCATCACAGTTCATCAAACACGTCCGGTCACTCATCACCATGTTGGGTAAAGACTCTGCAGGCATCACAGGGCACTCATTCAGAATTGGCGCGGCCTCAGCTGCTTCTAGACACAACGTTCCAGCTCACATTATCAAGAAGCTGGGTCGTTGGAGTTCTGCTTGCTTTGACCGTTATGTGCCCGACCCTTCAATGGAAATGGCAAATGTATTTAAGATACTGGCTCTGTAAACTAAATAAAATCAAGTTGCACCCTATTTCTGACTTTTTGCCCTCTATAGGCGTACCCACGGTCGCGGTACTTTGGGCACACTTCTACCGCTGTTTCCTTACTTCTTCTTATGTTTCAGGTTCCATAGGAATTCAAGGTTAGGTCGGTAAGTCATCCTAATCATGTTTTCTCCTTAGGTTATTCATTCACGGCTCTTCGAGCCACGACCACAAGTAGGAATTGAAGCATAGGGTACTGCACTTGTGAATAGACCCTTACCCAGCTTTTTTTATCTCCTGCATCAGATCAGGGGTTACCTCATAGACAAGACATGCTATACATGGTTTACCAATATATTTTTCTTCGTCTGTTCAGTAATTTCCTTAGTACACAAAAAAAAAAATGTCCCCTTGGGTTTTGTAGCAGGAGTTTTTCTCCATGAAAAATAGAGGGGAGAGAAGGATAAGATGTATTTTGAAAATAAAGTAGTAAAGCAATGGAGACTGTAACATCTCCACCTCTCAGGGAACCTGTCCTGACCGGGATAGGAAAGACTATGGCGAAAGGAGGAAGGGGTAGGGTTTTATTCTCTGTGTTTTTCCTGCTCCGACCAGGATGGTCCAAGTTTATGGGCGCTGTAGTGGTGATTCTCTTTAACCCCTTAACGCATAACGACGGGTATACCTGTCGGCTGCTGAAGTGCGTTCGCGTAGAGCGAAGGGTATACCTGTCGTTCATATTTGCAGCTGCTGCTGCATCCCGGGGGCTGAACTTTTCACCTCCGGTTGTCTCCGGCAGGTGAGAAGTTCTGCTTCACCCCTTCGCGCTGAACACCGCATTTATACGGCGGATAATGCGATACCTTCGCGCATTCTGCCGTATAAAGTCGGCGTTCATTAAGTGCGCGCTCCCGCGGTGCTGATCGGGTTATTTAGCTAAAGTCCTGGGGTGTCTGGCGAGAGACCACTCCCGCCCGTCACCCTAGGATCCCATTTGATTAACCCGATCAGCGATCGGGTGTGCATGGGCGGCCGGTGTGTGGCGGCAGTGGTGTCTCTAGGGGGGGCCAGAGGGGGCCACGGCCCCCCCTATATCATGATTGCCCCCCCCTTGTGCCCCCCCCTTGTGCCCCCCCTATCAGCAGTAGGTCACTAGCAGCTCTCATGGCCATCAGGGGGGTACAGCTAGTTCACCAGTAAGGGGCCCGAGCCCCCGCTGCACCCCCTGCCCCCAGGGCCGGATTAACCTAGGGGTGGATGGAGCGGCAGCTCCAGGCCCCTGCGTTAAAATAGGCCCGGCGGCCTGCACAAACGGCAGCACAGACCGAGGGCTGCAACATGCTGGGACTGGTGCTGGCACGGTCCCTGCATGTGCATAACCGGACGCTTCACCTGTGGGCCCCATCGTTCCCCTTGCGACTGGGCCAGCAGGTAAAGGATCCGGGACGCGAGCAGATCCGGGACACCTGTCCCGAATCTCCGAGCGACCTCAGCTTTTAACACTGAGTGCGCCTTTAAGACGCACACAGCTTTGAGCGTGCGCTCGGTGCGGCAGCTGACGTAACAGGAAGGAGCCGGCGGCTCCGTCCTGTCACTCCATCCCAGGCTTCTTGTGCGGCAGCGGCTCTGCGGAGGCTGTCAGCACAGGAGAGAAGAGGAGAGAACAGGAGCTGCGGGGGAACGAGACAGAGGTGAGTGTTTTTTTTGTTTTTTGCTGGGGGCATTACTTATATGGGGGCAAAGTGACGGGGGCATTACTTATATGGGGGCAAAGTGACGGGGGCATACTTACATGGGCGCAAAGTGAGGGGGCATTACTTATATGGGGGCAAAGTAATAATAAGTAATGCCCCCCTAACTTTGCCCCCAATAAGTAATGCCCCCTCACATGCCTCCCATACATAATAATGCCCCTCACATGGCCCCCATATATAGTAATGCCCCCATATAAGTGATGCCCCCTCACATGACCTCCATATATGGGGGCATTAGTGTGTGAGGGGGCATTAATGTGTGAGGGGGCATTAATGTGTGAGGGGGCATTAATATGTGAGGGGGCATTATTGTATGTGGGGGCATTAATGTGTGAGGGGGTGTTAATATGTGAGGGGGGCGTTAATATGTGAGGGGGGCGTTAATATGTGAGGGGGGCGTTAATATGTGAGGGGGGCATTAATATGTGAGGGGGCCATGTAGGGGGGCATTAATATGGGAGGGGGCATTATTATATGTGGGGGCCATGTGAGAGGGGCATTATTATATGTGGTGGACATGTGAGAGGGGCATTATTATATGTGGGGGACATGTGAGAGGGGCATTATTATATGTGGGGGACATGTGAGGGGGGCATTACTATGTGAGGGGGCCATGTGAGGGGGGCATTATTATATGTGGGGGACATGTGATAGGGGCATTATTATATGTGGAGGACATGTGAGGGGGGCATTATTATATGTGGGGGACATGTGAGGGGGGCATTATTATATGTGGGGGACATGTGAGAGGGGCATTATTATATGTGGGGGACATGTGAGGGGGGCATTATTATATGTGGGGGACATGTGAGGGGGGCATTATTATATGTGGAGGACATGTGAGGGGGGCATTATTATATGTGGAGGACATGTGAGGGGGGCATTATTATATGTGGGGGACATGTGAGGGGGCATTATTATATGTGGAGGACATGTGAGGGGGGCATTATTATACGTGGAGGACATGTGAGGGGGGCATTATTATACGTGGGGGACATGTGAGGGGGGCATGTGAGGGGGGCATTATTATATGTGGGGGACATGTGAGGGGGGCATTATTATATGTGGGGGACATGTGAGGAGGGCATTATTATATGTGGGGGACATGTGAGGGGGGCATTATTATATGTGGGGGACATGTGAGGGGGGCATTAATATGTGAGGGGGGCATTATTATATGTGGGGTACATGTGAGGGGGGCATTATTATATGTGGGGGACATGTGAGGGGGGCATTATTATATGTGGGGGACATGTGAGAGGGGCATTATTATATGTGGGGGACATGTGAGGGGGGCATTACTATGTGAGGGGGCCATGTGAGGGGGGCATTATTATATGTGGGGGACATGTGAGAGGGGCATTATTATATGTGGAGGACATGTGAGGGGGGCATTATTATATGTGGGGGACATGTGAGGGGGGCATTATTATATGTGGGGGACATGTGAGAGGGGCATTATTATATGTGGGGGACATGTGAGGGGGGCATTATTATATGTGGGGGACATGTGAGGGGGGCATTATTATATGTGGGGGACATGTGAGGGGGGCATTATTATATGTGGAGGACATGTGAGGAGGGCATTATTATATGTGGGGGACATGTGAGGGGCATTATTATATGTGGAGGACATGTGAGGGGGGCATTATTATATGTGGAGGACATGTGAGGGGGGCATTATTATATGTGGGGGACATGTGAGGGGGCATTATTATATGTGGAGGACATGTGAGGGGGGCATTATTATACGTGGAGGACATGTGAGGGGGCATTATTATACGTGGGGGACATGTGAGGGGGGCATGTGAGGGGGGCATTATTATATGTGGGGGACATGTGAGGGGGGCATTATTATATGTGGGGGACATGTGAGGAGGGCATTATTATATGTGGGGGACATGTGAGGGGGGCATTATTATATGTGGGGGACATGTGAGGGGGGCATTAATATGTGAGGGGGGCATTATTATATGTGGGGGACATGTGAGGGGGGCATTATTATATGTGGGGGACATGTGAGGGGGGCATTATTATATGTGGGGGACATGTGAGAGGGGCATTATTATATGTGGGGGACATGTGAGGGGGGCATTATTATATGTGGGGGACATGTGAGGGGGGCATTATTATATGTGGGGGACATGTGAGGGGGGCATTATTATATGTGGGGGACATGTGAGGGGGGCATTATTATATGTGGGGGACATGTGAGGGGGGCATTATTATATGTGGGGGACATGTGAGGGGGGCATTATTATATGTGGGGGACATGTGAGGGGGCATTATTATATGTGGGGGACATGTGAGGGGGGCATTATTATATGTGGAGGACATGTGAGGGGGGGCATTATTATGTGTGGGGGGGCCTGTGAGGGGGCATTATTATGTGTGGGAGCCATGTGAGGGGGGCATTACTATATATGGGGGGGATCATGTTAGGGGGCATTACTATATATGGGGGCAATGTGAGGGGCATTACTATATGATGGGGCATTACTATATATATGGGGGGTCATGTGAGGGGGCAGTACTATCTATGGGGGCAATGTGAGGGGCATTACTATATGAGGGGGCATTACTATATATATGGGGGGTCATGTGAGGGGGCAGTACTATCTATGGGGGCAATGTTCGGGAGCATTATAATCTGTGGGGGTAATGTAAGGAGGCATTATTATATATGCGGCAATGTTAGGGGGCATTATAATGTATGGGGGTAATGTAAGGAGGCATTATATATGGGGCAATGTTCGGGGGCATTATAATCTATGGTGGTAATGTAAGGAGGCATTATTATATATGGGGCAATGTGAGGGGGCATTACTATATATGGGGGCATTACTATATATGGGGCAATGTGAGGGGGCATTATATTATATAGGGGCAATGTGAGGGGCATTATAATGTATGAGGACAATGTTGTGGCCTAATACTGTACAGGGGCACAGAAGGGACTACTATATGGGGCAGTGTAATACATACAGGGGGTTTGTATAGAGGTGAGGACTTTGCTGTAGTGAGAATCCTAAAATGTTTGTCTGGCAGATTCAGTGAAGACGAGTTGTGATCGGGAGAAATCTTCATGATGACCCAGGACAGAAGAAAGAGAAAAGTGAACGACTCCGAACAGAGTAGACGTCCCTGTGAGTATATAACTATAATAACCTATATGGTCTGCAGTCCCTGTGTACAGCTCAAATCTATTCCTGTGTAGGGTTATTGATCTTTTGTATACTGTACTGGTTTTTATTCAATAACAATATAACAGTGTTAGTGGTAGTGGTCATGGTGTGGCGGATTTATATGTCCCTTGTAGTGTTGCTCGCGAATATTCGCAATTCGAATATTATTCGCGAATATCGCATATTCGCGAATTCACGAATTTCGCGAATATAGCGCTATATATTCGTAATTACGAATATTCGTTTTTTTTTTTTTTCTTCACAGTACACATCACAGTGATCACCCCTCTCTGCTTCCAGCTTGTGTGGTGTAAAGAAGGCTGTAATACTACTGTGTGAGACTGGCTCGCGAAAATTCGCATATGCGAACATTCGCATATGCTAATTTTCGCATATGCGAATGTTCGTGAATGCTAATTTTTATATGCTAATATTCACATATGTTAATTTTCGCATACGCGAATGTTCGCATATGCGAAAATAAAACGAGAATATAACGAATATGCGAATATTCGCGAATATATGACGAATATTCGTCCATATATTCGCGAATATTCGCGAATTCGAATATGGCCTATGCCGCTCAACACTAGTCCCTTGTATTGTGGTGTTATTAGTGATACTGGTCTGTGTATAGGCCACATCACTATTTCTATGTTCACGAGGCAGTGAGCGTCTGTATACAACCTGTCACGTTGCCATGATTACTTACACATGTGGTGAGTGTTTTTGACCTAACCCCTTCTCCGCCATTGTTTTTAATTCTCTTGTAGATACGTATTTAATCATGATTATATTTTCGCTATGATCGGTTTGGTGATATGTAAATGTAATAACACTAAACACATTGTATTTCATTGCACGCATATATCCATACAATGGTCCCTCAAGTTACAATATTAATAGGTTTCAGGACGACCATTGTATGTTGAGACCAGAACTCTATGGAAACCTGGTAATTGGTTCTGAAGCCCCAAAATGTCATCTGAAAATAGGAAAAAGTGAGGATTAAATAAAAATAAGTAGATAACTAATATAGATAAAGCAAATCCTTACACATAAATAAGAAAGATCTGCTGGGAGCTGTAATCACTGTCTATTTCAGTGTTTTCGAACCAGGGTGCCTCCAGCTGTTGCAAAACTACAACTCCCAGCATGCCTGGACAGCCAAAGGCTGGAGGCACCCTCGTTGGGAAACACTGGTCTATGTAGAGGACAGAAGCTTCTTCAGGGTCCTGTACAGAACACAGTGTCCTAAAAAAGTATCATGGAGCCGCCCTCACCTGGTGTCCAAAGGAGCAGCTAACCCTGGTACAGGTAAAGAGTAGTAAAGAACATGTAATACCTCCCTGTACTGTAGGGGGCGCTACCAGAAACCAGTCAGTGCATACACTTCAGTAATACAGGGGTTTTACCAGTTTCACAGATCTGGACTGTATGTACATTGTATGTTGAGTCTGGTTTCAAGTTACAATGGTCCAGAAAAGACCATTGTATGTTGAAACTATTGTATGTTGAGGCCATTGTAAGCTGAGGGATCACTGTATGTGCATTTTATTTTTTTACACTGGATCATTATTTATTTATTTTTTTAACCTTTTCACTTTGATTTGCTATAATTACCCTGTAATTGATTTTGTTCATACATAAATACCAGTACTCTGGTCACTTTTGTATGCTTGATAAAGACTGCGCAGACAGTCGAAACGTTGCTTGCCACATATGAGGAAATAAACTACACTGCTTTTCACCTTATATTGGAGGCTGTGGGACGCTTTCTATTTGTGTCGATTACTGCCGCCAGCGACCAGGGCTGTGATTGGGCCCGCTTGCACCCACATCACCTTGACGCTGTTCGGATGTACTGCTCTACCTTGCTTCTACTTAGCTATCTGGCTATCTACCTAGTTAGCTAAAAATCCAACTGGCAAGCTACTTACCTGGCTACCTACATATGTCATATGTTTGTCGTACGTGTCGCACATAATGTAAGTAAATGGAGTTGCACTGCAACCCACAAATGGCCGCAACCCAGCTGTTGGGTCACGGACACTTGTAGGCCCATCAAAATCCTCAGCACCAGGCCCATGATGCTCTTAATCCGGCCCTTCCTGCCCCCCGGAGCCATCTACTCCGCCATCCTTTTTTTTAATAAATCTTCAGCCTGCAGCCCTGTCACCACGCAGGGGCCGCGCTATGCAGACTGGGAAGAGCAGACAGGAAGCTCCTCCCCCTCTCTCACTCCCCTGTATACTGGACCTTGTGGAGCAGGCCCGCTGTGTGTATACAGGCCCGGACACCACCAGTATGGAAGACTTACCTGCCCAGTGCCCACTGCTCATGCTGCCCTTTTAAAGTAAGTAACTTGCTTGGGGGAGAGGGGGGAAGTTGTAGGAGACAGTGGGAGGTAGTTCAGTGTTTCCCAACCAGGGGGCCTCCAGCTGTTGCAAAACTACAACTCCCAGCATTCCTTTGGCTTTATGAGCATACTGGGAGTTGTAGTTTTGCAAAGCTGGAGGCCCCCGTAGTTGGGAAACACTGATCTATCTATCTATCTATCTCTCAATCATCTATCTATCTATCTCATATCTATCTATCTATCCATCTTTCTATCTTTCTATCTTTCTCAAATAGATGAGAGATAGATGAAAGATAGATATATAGATAGATAGATACATAAATAGATGGATATATAGATAGATATGAGATAGATAGAAAGATAGATAGATGATAGATAGATATGATATAGATAGATAGATGGATATGATATAGATAGATAGGATATAGAAAGATAGATAGATAAAGAACAATATGATGCAGCATGCCACAAGTTTGCAGAAAATGGTGGTTTATTCCATCATGTGCATAGACTATGCTGCATCATATTGTTCTTTGTCTGGATTGAGGAACCAGTGGACCCAGGTTCCAAGTATGCGAGCACCCCGACTTCTCTCTAATCTCTGGATTTTGGTTGTGCCGTTTTTATTTGTTATAGATAGTATCTATCTATCTATCATCTATTTATATATCTTTCTATCTATCTCATATCTATCTATATATCCATCTATTTATGTATCTATCTATCTATCTATATTTCATCTATCTCTCATATCTATCTATCTTTCATCTATCTATCTCTCATCTATCCGAGATAGATATGAGATAGATAGATAAATAGAAAGATAGAGAAATACATAAATAGATAGATGGATAGATAGATAGATGATTGATAGATAGAGATAGATCAGTGTTTCCCAACCAGGGGGCCTCCAGCTGTTGCAAAACTACAACTCCCAGTATGCTCATAAAGCCAAAGACATGCTAGGAGTTGTCGTTTTGGAATAGCTAGAGGCCCCCTGATTGGGATACACTGATCTATCTATCTATCATCTATCTATCTCATATCTATCTATCTATCATCTATCAATCTATCTCATATCTATCTATTAATCTATATTATCTAAGTGTTTTATTCCCCCATGTATGTGTGACGTTTTGATAGCATCCCGCCATCTTTATCATACGTACAGTTGTACATTCTGTAGTCTCTGTGACATCACTGTGCTTCATAATAAACTGTGACATCACTGTGCTTCATAATAAACTGTGACATCACTGCGCTTCATAATAAACTGTGACATCACTGTGCTTCATAATAAACTGTGACATCACTGTGCTTCATAATAAACTGTGACATCACTGTGCTTCATAATAAACTGTGACATCACTGTGCTTCATAATAAATTGTGACATCACTGTGCTTCATAATAAACTGTGACATCACTGTGCTTCATAATAAACTGTGACATCACTGTGCTTCATAATAAACTGTGACATCACTGCGCTTCATAATAAACCGTGACATCACTGCGCTTCATAATAAACCGTGACATCACTGCGCTTCATAATAAACTGTGACATCAATGTGTTTCATAATAAACTGTGACATCACTGTGCTTCATAATAAATTGTGACATCACTGTGCTTCATAATAAACTGTGACATCACTGTGCTTCATAATAAACTGTGACATCACTATGCTTCATAATAAACTGTGACATCACTGTGCTTCATAATAAACTGTGACATCACTGTGCTTCATAATAAACGGTGACATCACTGTGCTTCATAATAAACTGTGACATCACTGTGCTTCATAATAAACTGTGACATCACTGTGCTTCATAATAAACTGTGACATCACTGCGATTCATAATAAACTGTGACATCACTGCGCTTCATAATAAACTGTGACATCACTGCGCTTCATAATAAACTGTGACATCACTGCGCTTCATAATAAACTGACATCACTACGCTTCATAATAAACTGACATCACTGTGCTTCATAATAAACTGACATCACTGTGCTTCATAATAAAGTGTGACATCACTGTGCTTCATAATAAACTGTGACATCACTGTGCTTCATAATAAACTGTGACATCACTGTGCTTCATCCTGTAATTTGATGTCACTGTGTATAACAACCCTGTAGTGACATCACAGTTTAATATTCTTGAACGCTGACTTCACTGTGTATATTTTCCCGGTACAATATCTTCTACTGTGACAACACTGCGTTTATTAACCCTGTAGTGGCAAAACTGTTTATTGTCCCTGTACAGAGACATTACTTTTTATATTAACTCTGACCTGTGATGTCACTGTGTATATTTACCCTGTATTGTCACTCGCAGTGCAAGGTAAATATGTACAGTGGCATTAGGGTATACAGGCTTAATATATACAGTGATGTCACAGTGCAGTGTAAGTATCAACAGTGATGTTATAGTTCAGAGATAATATACACAGTGATGTCACAGTACATGGATAATACACACAGTGATGTCACAGTACAGGGATAATACACAGTGATGTCACAGTACAGGGATAATATATACAGTGATGTCACAGTACAGGGATAATACACACAGTGATGTCACAGTACAGGGATAATACACACAGTGATGTCACAGCACATGGATAATACACAGTGATGTCACAGTACAGGGATAAGACACACAGTGATGTCACAGTGCAGGGATAATACACACAGTGATGTCACAGCACATGGATAATATACACAGTGATGTCACAGTACAGGGATAATGCACAGTGATGTCACAGTACAGGGTTAATACACAGTGATGTCACAGTACAGGGATAATACACAGTGATTTCACAGTACAGGGATAATACACAGTGATGTCACAGTACAGGGATAATACACAGTGATGACACAGTACATGGATAATACACACAGTGATGTCACAGTACATGGATAATACACAGTGATGTCACAGTACAGGGATTATACATACAGTGATGTCACAGAACAGGGATAATATACACAGTGATGTCACAGTACAGGGATAATACACAGTGATGTCACAGTACAGGGATAATACACACAGTGATGTCACAGCACATGGATAATACACAGTGATGTCACAGTACAGGGATAATGCACAGTGATGTCACAGTACAGGGATAATACACAGTGATGTCACAGTACATGGATAATACACACAGTGATGTCACAGTACATGGATAATACACAGTGATGTCACAGTACATGGATAATACACAGTGATGTCACAGTACAGGGATTATACATACAGTGATGTCACAGAACAGGGATAATATACACAGTGATGTCAGAGTACAGGGATAATACACAGTGATGTCACAGTACAGGGATAATACACACAGTGATGTCACAGTACAGTGATAATACACAGTGATGTCACAGTACAGGGATAATACACACTGTGATGTGTACAGCTGGTATCTACCACTATAAGGCCAGTGTATGTGGGAGTATTGGTAATTGTAAAATGAATTTTATACAGTAACAATTGGTGTTAGTCGGTCATTAGTCAGTCACAATGGTAGTCGTGGTCATGGTGTGGCAGTATTATTTGTTTCTTGCTAGTAACGCACACAACTAACAGTAAGCACCTTTTGTCTGGAGGTGCTGACCATTTTTATTTTTTTGTACTGGTATTATCAGTAATATTGGTGTCAGTAACAGTATGACCATAATATGTATGATGACAATATTTCCTCCCTGTATGCTGGTATTATTGGTAATATTGGTCTCAGTATACAGGATTTGGTCAGTTACAGTATGATGTATGTATGGTGATAATATTCCTCCTTGTATACTGATATTATTTGTAATATTAGTCTCAGTATACAGGTCATTGTTCACACTAGCGTCTAGCTCACCGGTGCGGCATGGAGCCGCTTTGCCTGCACACCCTGGAATTAAAGCATGAAGTCTTGCAAAAGATTGGTGAGTTGCCTGTAATTTTTCTACATCATTGCGATTGAATGAACAGTCTTTACCTATATTACATGAGCACCACCATATTACAAGCCTGTGCTGTCTGATACTTTAGAGTCCGGATTATAGGACAAACGTATTTTTTGTGAACCACACAATACAGGTAGTGCCAGCACGCTTCTATCTACACATATATTACTTATGTTAATGTTTGACAGGGAACTGGCCAAAAAATAAGTGACATGTCACTTCTTCTCCACGTAGACACATGCTGAAGCTGCCTTTGAAGTCAATGAGATCTTCATGGTCCCCCGATGCTGCCCTTGGCTTGGATATAATTTGCACGTGCAATGTTTAAATGTGGTGTTGTTATAATTGCCCCCCCTACTTTTGTCCTGGCCCCCAGTGTGCCCCCCCAAAATTTGAAAGCTGGAGACGCCACTGGGCAGGTAAGTCTTCCATACTGGTGGTGTCCGGGCCTGTATACACACAGCGGGCCTGCTCCACAAGGTCCAGTATACAGGGGAGTGAGAGAGGGGGAGGAGCTTCCTGTCTGCTCTTCCCAGTCTGCATAGCGCGGCCCCTGCGTGGTGACAGGGCTGCTGGCTGAAGGTTTATTTATAAAAAGGATGGTGGAGTAGATGGCTTCGGGGGGCGGGGGGTGCAGCGGGGGCTCGGGCCCCTTACTGGTGAACTAGCTGTACCCCCCTGATGGCCATGAGAGCTGCTAGTGACCTACTGTTGCTAGGGAGGGCCAATCATGATATAGGGGGGGCCGTGGCCCCCTCTGCCCCCCCCCCTAGAGACGCCACTGCCAGTGCCCACTGCTCATGCTGCCCTTTTAAATTAAGTAACTTGCTTGGGGGAGAGGGGGGAAGTTGTAGTTCGGGAGACAGTGGGAGGTAGTTCAGTGTTTCCCAACCAGGGGGCCTCCAGCTGTTGGAAACTACAACTCCCAGCATTCCTTTGGCTTTATGAGCATACTGGGAGTTGTAGTTTTGCAACAGCTGGAGGCCCCCAGGTTGGGAAACACTGATCTATCTATCAATTTCCTATCTATCTATTTCCTATATCTATCTATCTCATATTTATCTCATATTTATCTCCTATCTATCTATCTATCTCATATCTATCTATCCATCCATCCATGCATCTATCTGTCTATCTATCTATCTATCTTTCTCATATCTATCTATCTATCTATCTATCTCATATCTATCTCATATCTATCTATCTAACTCAGATAGATGAGAGATAGATAGATGAAAGATAGATAGATATGAGAGATAGATAGGTAGATAGATACATATATATATATATATATATATATATATATATATAGATAGATAGATAGATAGATAGATAGGATAGATAGATAGATAGATAGAAAGATAGATATGAGATAGATAGAAAGATAGATAAATAGATGATATATAGATAGAGAGATGATATATAGAAAGATACATAAATAGATGATAGATAGATGTAGATACATAGATATGATATAGACAGATAGATAGGAGATAGAATAGATAGGAGATAGATGGATATGATATAGATACATTTATATGATATAGATAGATAGGAGAAAGATAGATAGATCAGTTTCCCAACCAGGGGGCCTCCAGCTGTTGCAAAACTACAACTCCCAGCATTCCTTTGGCTTTATGAGCATACTGGGAGTTGTAGTTTTGCAACAGCTGGAGGCCCCCCCCTAGTTGGGAAACACTGATCTATCTATCAATCATCTATCTATCTATCTCTCATCTATTTATTATCTATCTATCTATCCATATATCTCCTATCTATCTATCCATCTCTCTCTCATATCTATCTATATCATATCTATCTATCTCATATCTATCTATCTATCCATCTATTTATGTATCTATCTATCTTTTTATTTATCTATCTATCTATCTCATATCTATCTCAGATAGATGAGAGATAGATGAAAGATAGATATATAGATAGATAGATAGATATAGAGATATGAGATAGATAGAAAGATAGATAGATAGATATGATATAGATAGATAGATAGGAGATAGATGGATATGATATAGATAGATTGATATGATATAGATAGATAGGATAGAAAGAGAGATAGATAGATAAAGAACAATATGATGCAGCATGCCACAAGTTTGCAGAAAATGGTGGTTTATTCCATCATGTGCATAGACTATGCTGCATCATATTGTTCTTTGTCTGGATTGAGGAACCAGTGGACCCAGATTCCAAGTATGCGAGCACCCCGACTTCTCTCTAATCTCTGGATTTTGGTTGTGCCGTTTTTATTTGTTATAGATAGATAGATAAATAGATGATAGATAGATAGAAAGATAGAAAGAGATAGTATCTATCTATCTATCTCCATCTATCTATTTATGTATTTATCTATCTTTCTATTTATCTATCTATCTATCTCATATCTATCTCAGATAGATGAGAGATAGATAGATGAAAGATAGATAGATATGAGAGATAGATGAAATATAGATAGATAGATACATAAATAGATGGATATATAGATAGATATGAGATAGATAGATAGATAGAAAGATAGAAAGAGATAGTATCTATCTATCTATCTATCTCATATCTATCTATATATCCATCTATTTATGTATCTATCTATCTATATTTCATCTATCTCTCATATCTATCTGATACATAAATAGATGGATATATAGATAGATATGAGATAGATAGATAGATAGAAAGATAGAAAGAGATAGTATCTATCTATCTATCTATCTCATATCTATCTATATATCCATCTATTTATGTATCTATCTATCTATATTTCATCTATCTCTCATATCTATCTTTCATCTATCTATCTCATCTATCTGAGATAGATATGAGATAGATAGATAGATAAATAGAAAGATAGATAAATACATAAATAGATAGATGGAGATAGATAGATAGATAGATAGATAGATAGATCAGTGTTTCCCAACCAGGGGGCCTCCAGCTGTTGCAAATCTACAACTCCCAGTATGCTCATAAAGCCAAAGACATGCTGGGAGTTGTCGTTTTGGAATAGCTAGAGGCCCCCTGATTGGGATTCACTGATCTATCTATCTATCTCATATCTATCATCTATCTATCTCCTATCTATCTATCTCATATCTATCTATTAATCTATATTATCTAAGTGTTTTATTCCCCCATGTATGTGTGACGTTTCGATAGCATCCCGCCATCTTTATCATACGTACAGTTGTACATTCTGTAGTCTCTGTGACATCACTGTGCTTCATAATAAACTGTTCACAACTATTTTAGGGGAAACCCCCTAAGGGGAACCCTTAAACTAAGTACCTCCTAAAATGTAGCTTTTATTTGTCCTATTAAAATATTAAACTAAATAGTAATGTGTAATTTTCCTTATGGTGTAATCTACACCACTGATTATTTAAAATCACAGCCTCAGATCAGCTCCCCTTGTAATATTATAGTATTGACTGCAATTAATGACAGAATAATTGCACAGCGATCATCATCTTTGGATATGATGAACTGTTTTTGGGGAGTTGTTAGTGGCTGCTAATTAAAAAATCCAAGCATTAGCCAGCGCCTCCAACGTTTCGCTGGCACCCCAGCTTCGTCAGGAAGGGCTGGTGGCTAATGGCCAGCGGGTGTCCCGTGGTTCCTTATATACTACGGCGTCTGATGTCATTAAAATTCGCCGCGGCTCACGTACAGAAGAGGACCTAATCTGAAAGATATTCTGGTCCATAGTCATCTGACAACACAGAAGACCACTACAGGCACATGGCTTTCATCGAAACCACAGGGATCTTTTCCCTGTGGCCATTGTACCATGTGTCAGTATACACGGAAAATCAAAAACTTCAGACTTGTAAAGCGCTTCGGACGGATAAGAGATTTCAAAAATGTTGTGCCATCTCATCATGCAAGTGACCTTATTGTGTTCTATTTAAATGATAATAAAAATCCACGTTGTTTAAAAAAAAATAAAAAAAATTATTGCTCTAGCAAAAATGTAATCTATGCATTACAATGTACATGTCCCTACATTTATGTAGGTAAAACCACTCAAGAACTGCGACGACGTATAGGGAAACATTTGAGTATCAATAGGACCTTAACAGATACCCCAGTGGCTAGACACATGAAAGAAAAACATCAGAACAACCTAAAAGAACTTACCTTTTGGGGTATCCGACAAATGAAACTTGGACCAAGGAAGGGCGATATTGATGGAATTCTGTTAAGAGAGGAAGCTAGATGGATTTATCGTTTGAATTGTAGACACCCTCATGGTCTTAATGAGGGCTTTTCTTTTTCCACATTTTTAGAATAGTAGTGACATATATTAATATATCTACACCTTTATTATGATCCCGATGAGTTCAATAATATCATAGTCCTTTCTCATTATATAGTTCTCACCTTCTTTCCCAATTAGGGATTTTGTTCAATTAAACTTTTTCATATATAATAACATGATGAGAACTATTATAATTATCAATCGGCCTGATCTCATAATAAATAGCCTTCTCCTAATGTTGAGGTAACCTATCATAACATATCATACCTGGTCACTTATAACAACAATAACTACTTATTATTTAGTGCTGGCACAGTCATGTAGTAGATAATTGCACACTCAATTGTACTTTAAATAGTATCTTCATGTTGGTACATATATGTACATGCAATTGTATTAAAAATAGTATATCTATAATGATTTACCTATATGTATTCACACTATCAATTAAGGGAATTGTAGGTCCCCCAATTCAACCTCCTTTCCTCCCCTTCCTTCCCTCCCCCCTTCTCTTTCTTTTCTTTGTTTATAAAGGAATAACACTTATTTTTTACATTTAAGCTCATCACAATTGTGTAACAGTATATTTATAATGATTTACCTTTATGTATTTACACTAACACAACAAGGAATTATAGGTTCCCCAACTCACATCCCCTCTTCCCTCCCTTCCCTCCACTTTCCTCCCCTATCTATAATATAATCACATTCACATCACACTTAAGGTTATCACAAGTGAAAAATAATATAGGATATAATCAAAATCACAATAGTGAAATAATACAGGATATAACTAAAATATTGTGCCCCCATATATATTCATATATAAGTTATTTAGAGCTCAAGCCATAACAAACACAATCAATCATAGTACATAGACATGTGTTGTATACCTGGTTCTATGCAGTTAAAGTAATGACAACACAGGTACACTAAGTCCGGTTACATGCACAGAAACAACAACGGCAGTAGAAATAAACTAAGTCCAGCGGCATGCGCACAAACATCCATGTCAGTGGAATAATATTAAGTCCGCTGGCATGCGCAGTGACCCCAACGAAAATAAAATAGAATCAAAGTCCAGTGTCATGCGCATGAGCAACTCGTGAACACAGTGAGTATATACAGGGTTTCAATAAAGTTGGACGACATGCGCGTTGCTTGTCAGTGACGCGCGTGTTTCCTCACGTGACGCACTTAGGAACATATTGTGATTGGCCATGAGAACAACAACAAACAAACATGTGACTTGAATACCCTGCTATGATAGGCTAATACATGAGAAGTGGAGATAGGCTGAGGGGCTGCGGCGAATTTTAATGACATCAGACGCCGTAGTATATAAGGAACCACGGGACACCCGCTGGCCATTAGCCACCAGCCCTTCCTGACGAAGCTGGGGTGCCAGCGAAACGTTGGAGGGTCTGGCTAATGCTTGGATTTTTAATTAGCAGCCACTAACAACTCCCCAAAAACAGTTCATCATATCCAAAGATGATGATCGCTGTGCAATTATTCTGTCATTAATTGCAGTCACTACTATAATATTACAAGGGGAGCTGATCTGAGGCTGTGATTTTAAATAATCAGTGGTGTAGATTACACCATAAGGAAAATTACACATTACTATTTAGTTTAATATTTTAATAGGACAAATAAAAGTTACATTTTAGGAGGTACTTAGTTTAAGGGTTCCCCTTAGGGGGTTTCCCCTAAAATAGTTGTGAATATATTATGACCCTGGTACCCCCTGTGGGGCATTTGTTGTGATATATCATAATAAACTGTGACATCACTGTGCTTCATAATAAAGTGTGACATCACTGTGCTTCATAATAAAGTGTGACATCACTGTGCTTCATAATAAACTGTGACATCACTGTGCTTCATAATAAACTGTGACATCACTGTGCTTCATAATAAACTGTGACATCACTGTGCTTCATCCTGTAATTTGATGTCACTGTGTATAACAACCCTGTAGTGACATCACAGTTTATTATTCTTGAACGCTGACTTCACTGTGTATATTTTCCCGGTAAAATGACATCACTGTATAGTTACCCTCTACTGTGACAACACTGCGTTTATTAACCCTGTAGTGGTAAAACTGTTTATTGTCCCTGTACAGAGACATTACTGTTTATGTCAACTCTGAACTGTGATGTCACTGTGCATATTTACCCTGTATTGTCACTCGCAGTGCAAGGTAAATATGTACAGTGGCATTAGGGTATACAGGCTTAATATATACAGTGATGTCACAGTGCAGGCAGTGTAAGTATCAACAGTGATGTTGCAGTATAGAGATAATATACACTGTTATGTCACAGTACATGGATAATACACAGTGATGTCACAGTACAGGGATAACACAGTTATGTCACAGTACAGGGATAATATACACAGTGATGTCACAGTACAGGGATAATATACAGTGATGTCACAGTACAGGGATAATATACACAGTGATGTCACAGTACAGGGATAATACACACAGTGATGTCACAGTACAGGGATAATACACACACTGATGTCACAGTACAGTGATAACACACAGTGATGTCACAGTACAGGAATAATACACAGTGATGTCACAGTACATGGATAATACACACAGTGATGTCAGTACAGGGATAACACACAGTGATGTCACAGTACAGGAATAATACACAGTGATGTCACAGTACATGGATAATACACACAGTGATGTCACAGTACAGGGATAATACACACAGTGATGTCACAGTACAGGGATAATACACTGTAGTCCTCCAGATTTTGCAAAACTACAACTCCCAGCATGCCCGACAGCCAATTGCTGTCTGTGCATGCTGGGATTTGTAGTTTTGCAACATTTGGAGGGCCACAGTTTGGAGATCACTGTGCAGTGGTCTCTAAACTGTAGCCCTCCGGATGTTGCAACACTGCAAATCCCAGCATGCCCAAACAGCTGACTCGGCATGCTGGGAGTTGTAGTTGCATACCTCCAGCTGTTGCATAACTACATTTCCCAGCATGCCCTTCAGCGATCAGAACATGCTGGGAGTTGTAGCTTTGCAACAGCTGGAGGCACCCTGGTTGGAAAATACTGAATTAGGTAACAGAACCTAACTGAAGGTTTTCCAACCAATGTGCCTCCAGCTGTTGCAAAAGTAGTTTTGCAGCAGCTGGAGGTTTGCCCTCCCCCCCCCCCCTGCCGCGGCGCAAACTCTTAGCGGGAAACTCACTGTAAACCCGTCAGTGGGAATGTACCCTAAAAACCCTACACGACATTACACTAACACATAATAAAGGGGAAAACAATACATATACACCCCCTTACACTGTCCCCCCGAATAAAAATAGAAAACATATCGTATGGCAGTGTTTCCAAAACAGAACCTCCAGCTGTTGCAAAACAACAACTCCCAGCATTTCTGGACAGCCACTGACTGTCCAGGCATGCTGGGAGTTTAGCAACAGCTGGAGGCACCCTGTTTGGGAATCACTGGCGTAGAATACCCCTATGTCCACCCCTATGCAATCCCTATTTTTGTCCTCAAATGCGCATGGCGCTCTCTCACTTCGGAGCCCTGTCGTATTTCAAGGAAACAGTTTAGGGCCACATATGGGTTATTTCCGTACTCTGCAGCAATTGCGTTACAATGTGTTTTTTTTTTTCCTTTTACCCCTTATGAAAAGGAAAAGTTGGGGTCTACATCAGCCGGTTAGTGTTAAACTTTTTTTTACACTAACATGCTGGTGTTGCCCCATACTTTTTATATTCACAAGAGGTAAAAAGAAAAAAGAAAAATAAATTTGTAACGCAAATTTCTCCTGAGTACGGAAATACCCCATATGTGGGCGTAAAATGCTCTGCGGGCACACAGCAAGGCTCAGGAGTGAGAGTGCACTATGTACATTTGAGGCCTAAAATGGTGATTTGCACAGGGGTGGCTGATTTTACAGCGGTTCTGACATAAACGCAAAAAAATAAATACCCACATATGACCCCATTTTGGAAACTACACCCCTCACAGAACGTAACAAGGGGTATAGTGAGCCTGAACACCCCACAGGTTTTTGACAAATTTTCGTTAAAGTTGGATGGGAAAATGAAGAAAAAAGATTTTTTCTCACTTAAATGCTGGTGTTACCCTAAATTAGAAAATACCCCATATGTGGATATAAAATGCTCTGCAGGCAAACTACAATGCTCAGAAGAGAAGGAGCGCCATTGGGATTTTGGAGAGAAAATTTGTCCGGAATTGAAGGCCACTTGTGTTTACAAATCCCCCATGGTGCCAGAACAATGGACACCCCCCCCCCACATGTGACCCCATTTTGGAAACTACACCCCTCCCGGAATATAATAAGGGGTGCAGAGAGCATTTATGCCCCACAGGTGTCTGACAGATTTTTGGAACAGTGGTCCGTGAAAATGAAAAATTTTAATTTTCATTTGCACAGCCCACTGTTCCAAGGATCTGTCAAACGTCAGTGGGGTTTAAATGCTCACTGCACCCCTTATTAAATTCTGTGGGGGGTGTAGTTTCCAAAATGTGGTCACATTCTAGCACGACGGGGGGAGGGGGGGGGGGTTGGAAATGCACAAAGCCCTCGCCTTCTATTCCAACCAAATTATCTCTCCATAAGCTCAATGGCGCTCCTTCTCTTCTGAGCATTGTAGTGCACCTGCAGTGCTCTTGACATCCACACATGGGGTATTTCCATACTCAGAAGAAATGGGGTTACAAATTTTGGGGGTCATTTTCTCCTACTACTCCTTGTAAAAATGTAAAATTTGGGAAAAAAGCAGCATTTTAGTGAAAAAGAAAAATTGACACGTCCAATTCTGTTCTGGCACCATAGGGGGCTTCCTAAATGTGACATGCCCCCCAAAAACCATTTCAGAAAAACTCACTCTCCAAAATCCTATTGTCGCTCCTTCCCTTCTGAGCCCTCTAGTGCATCCACAGAACACTTCACATACACATATGAGGTATTTCCTTACTCAAGAGAAATTGGGTTAAAAATTTTAGGAAGATTTTTCTCCTTTTGCCCCTTGTAAAAATTCAAAAACTGGGTCTACAAGAACATGCGAGTGTAAAAAATGAAGATTTAGAATTTTCTCCTTCACATTACTGCTATTCCTGTGAAACACCTAAAGAGTTAACACACTTACTGAAAATCATTCTGAATACTTTGAGGGGTGCAGTTTTTATAATGGGGTCATTTGTGGGGTATTTCTAATATGAAGGCCCCTCAAATCCACTTCAAAACTAAACTGGTCCCTGAAAAATTCTGATTTAGAAAATTTTGTGAAAAATTGGAAAATTGCTGTTATACTTTGAAGCCCTCTGATGTCTTCCAAAAGTAAAAACACGCCAACTTTATGATGTAATCATAAAGAAGACATATTATATATGTGAATCAATATATAATTTATTTGGGATGTCCATTTTCCTTATCAGCAGAGAGTTTCAAAGGTAAAAGAATGCAAATTTTTCAAATTTTACATGAAATTTTGGAATTTTTCACCAAGAAATGATGCAAGTATCGACAAAATTTTACCACGAACATAAAGTAGAATATGTCACGAAAAAACAATCTCGGAATCAGAATGAAAGGTAAAAGCATCCCAGAGTTATTAATGCTTAAAGTGACAGTGGTCAGATGTGCAAAAAAGGCCTGCATCCTTAAAGTAAAAATGAGCTGCGTCCTTAAGGGGTTAAAATAGAAATATCTTATCACTTCAATGTATGCAACATCTGCCCACTACAGTAAATTGCAGGTGAGGCCAAATACTAACTAAACAAATCTACATATTTTTGTTATTTTACAAGCTGCATATTTGTTGTACAAAAGAACATGTGTCTTCAGGTGCATAGCTAAATGCTCAAGGGTTCAGCCTGGCCACCCCATATTCCCTGCAACTTTTACAGACACAACACGCTCATCACTGGGTCCCTGAGGATTCAGGGGGAAGCCATCTTAGGGCGCAATTACACTACAGAATTTCTTGACAGAATATTGCTTGGAAATTCCATTGCAACGTGCACGGAATGTCAGAGGCGGAGAGAATGAACATGTTCATTCTTTTGGCAGTAATACATTGCCACATACAGGAACTGGCATAGTCTGTGCAGTACTAGCGCCAACACATTCATTTGTCTGGCCTCCCTTGGAATCTCCACAGTGTGCATGTGCCCTTATAGCAGTGTTTCCCAACCAGGGTGCCTCCAACTGTTGCCAAACTACAACTTCCAGCATGCCCGGACAGCCGAAGGCTAGGGCGGGGGTCCCCTCAGGATCGGTGGTGGCGACAGGAGCAGCAGGATCGATCCCGGCGGCAGGATACAGCGGCGGTGGTCCCGGCGGCAGGATACAACAGGAGGTGAAGCCTGTTCACCTCCTACTGTTGCTTAGCAACAACCGCTGTATGCAAAGCCGAAGGGCATGCTGGGAGTTTTAGTTTTGCAACAGCTGGAGTTCCAACTACAACTCCCAGCATGCCCTTTGGTAGTCTGCGCATGCTGGGGGTTGTAGTTTTTTCTATTAAAAAGTGTGCATTCAGCTGTTGCATAACTACAACTCCCAGCATGCACAGACTACCAAAGGACATGCTGGGAGTTGTAGTTTTGCAACAGCTGGAGGCACACTGCTACAACTCTCAGCATGCCCTTCGACTGTCAATGCATGCTGATTGTTGCAGTTTTGCAACACCTGGAGACACACTGGTTGTGAAACCGAGTTTGTTACCTAACTCAGTGTTTCGCAACCACTGTGCCTCCACCTGTTGCAAAAATACAACTCCCAGCATGCACTGAGAGACTGTACATGCTGGGAGTTGTAGTTTTACAACAGCTGGAGGTTTGCCCCCCCCCCATATGAATATGGTGGGTTTACAGCAGCAAGTTTTCTGCTGTAAGTTTGAGATGCGGAAAATTTTCAGCCGCAGCTCAAACTCGCAGCGAGAAACTTACTGCAAACCCAACCGTGTGAATGTATCCTAAACACACTACACTACACTACACCTACACAAAATAAAAAGTAAAACACTACATCAGCATTTTAGTAAAAAAATAAAATAAAAAAAATTCCTTTTCATGTCCAACTTCAACGCAAAGTCATCAAACCACTGTGGGGTGTTAAGGCTCACTGTACCACTTGTTACGTTCCTTGAGGGGTGTAGTTCCCCAAATAGTTGCCATGTGGGGTGTTTTTTGCTGTTCTGGCACCATGTGAGCTTCCCAAATGCGACATGCCCTGCAAAAACCATTTCAGAAAAATTCACCCTCCAAAATCCTATTGTCGCTCCTTCTCTTCTGAGTCCTCTAGTGCGTCCACAAAGCACTTTACATCCACATATGAGGTATTTCTTTACTCAAGAGAAATTGGTTTACAAACTTTGGGGGACTTTTTCTCCTCTTACCCCTTGTAAAAATAAAAAATATGGGTCTACAAGAACATGTTAGTGTAAAAAATGAAGATTTTGAATTTTCACCTCCACTTTGCTTCTATCCTTTTGAAACACCTAAAGGGTTAACAAACTTTCTCAATCTCATTTTGAATACGTTGAGGGTGCAGTTTTCATAATGGGTCCATTGTGGGGTATTTCTAACATAAAGACACTCAAATTCCCTTAAAAACTGAACTGGTCCCTGAAAAATTCAGATTTTGAAATTTAAATAAAGTAGACATATTGTATTTGTAAATCAATATATAATTTTATTTGGGACGTCTATTTTCCTTACAAGCAGAGAGCTTCAAAGTTATAAAAATGCTGAATTTTAATTTTTTTCATGAAATTTTTACATTTTTCACGAAGAAATTATCGACGAAAATTTACCACTAACATAAAGTAGAATATGTCACCAAAAAACAGAGTTACTAATGCTTAAAAGTGACAGTGGTCAGAATTCCAAAAACATGCTCTGGTCCTTAAAGGGGTTTTCCACCCTAAGATGATTTTAGTACGTACCTGGCAATAATAAACATGCTTAGGAAGTATCTGCGCTTGTGTTGGGCCAAAGCTAGGATTCCACTTGGTTTTTTGTGCTGCGTTTTTTGGGATTAAAAAAACGCCTGAAAAAACGCCAGTGCAATGTCCTTGCGTTTTTTCTTGCAGTTTTTCATTTGTGTGGAAATTGCATTTTTGGCACCTTTTGGCGTTTTTTTTGGTACCCAAAATTTGTTGGGTACCAAAAAAAAAAAGGATGCTGCAGTGATGGAAAACATTTTATTAAACGAAATGTATATATTTTATTACCAACTTTTTATTATTTTTTAATAAAGTGTGTGTGTTTCACTTTTTTTTCTCTATTTTTTTACATTTTTTAGGTAGTACTACTACTCCCAGCATGAAACAGGCTGTTCCATGATGGGAGTAGTAGTACCTGTAGTAATAGACAGATCGCCCCGGGTCTCAGTCCTGACCAGTGGCGTCTCCAGCTTTCAAATTTTGGGGGGGCAATTATAACAACACCACATTTATACATTGCACGTGCAAATTATATCCAAGCCAAGGGCAGCATCGGGGGACTATGAAGATCTCATTGACTTCAAAGGCAGCTTCAGCATGTGTCTACGTGGAGAAGAAGTGACATGTCACTTATTTTTTGGCCAGTTCCCTGTCAAACATTAACATAAGTAATATATGTGTAGATAGAAGCGTGCTGGCACTACCTGTATTGTGTGGTTCACAAAAAATACGTTCATCCTATAATCTGGACTCTAAAGTATCAGACAGCACAGGCTTGTAATATGGTGGTGCTCATGTAATATAGGTAAAGACAGTTCATCCAATCGCAATGATGTAGAAAAATTACAGGCAACTCACCAATCTTTTGCAAGACTTCATGCTTTAATTCCAGGGTGTGCAGGCAAAGCGGCTCCATGCCGCACCGGTGAGCTAGACGCTAGTGTGAACAATGACCTGTATACTGATACTAATATTACAAATAATATCCCTATACAAGGAGGAATATTATCACCATACATATTACCATCATACTGTAACTGACCAAATCCTGTATACTGAGACCAATATTACCAATAATACCAACATACAGGGAGGAAATATTGTCATCATACATATTATGGTCATACTGTTACTGACACCAATATTACTGATAATACCAGTACAAAAAAATAAAAATGGTCAGCACCTCCAGACAAAAGGTGCTTACTGTTAGTTGTGTGCGTTACTAGCAAGAAACAAATAATACTGCCACACCATGACCACGACTACCATTGTGACTGACTAATGACCGACTAACACCAATTGTTACTGTATAAAATTCATTTTACAATTACCAATACTCCCACATACACTGGCCTTATAGTGGTAGATACCAGCTGTACACATCACTGTGTATTATCCCTGTACTGTGACATCACTGTGTGTATTATCCCTGTACTGTGACATCACTGTGTGTATTATCCCTGTACTGTGACATCACTGTGTGTATTATCCCTGTACTGTGACATCACTGTGTGTATTATCTCTGCACTGTGACATCACTGTGTATATTATCCCTGTACTGTGACATCACTGTGTATTATCCATGTGCTGTGACATCACTGTGTGTATTATCCCTGTGCTGTGACATCACTGTGTGTATTATCCCTGTGCTGTGACATCACTGTGTGTATTATCCCTGTACTGTGACATCACTGTGTGTATTATCCCTGTACTGTGACATCACTGTGTGTATTATCCCTGTACTGTGACATCACTGTGTGTATTATCCCTGTACTGTGACATCACTGTGTGTATTATCCCTGTACTGTGACATCACTGTGTGTATTATCCCTGTACTGTGACATCACTGTGTGTATTATCCCTGTACTGTGACATCACTGTGTGTATTATCCCTGTACTGTGACATCACTGTGTGTATTATCCCTGTACTGTGACATCACTGTGTGTATTATCCCTGTACTGTGACATCACTGTGTGTATTATCCCTGTACTGTGACATCACTGTGTGTATTATCCCTATACTGTGACATCACTGTGTATTATCCCTGTACTGTGACATAACTGTGTATTATCCCTGTACTGTGACATCACTGTGTGTATTATCCATGTACTGTGACATCACTGTGTGTATTATCCATGTACTGTGACATCACTGTGTGTTATTCCTGTACTGTGACATCACTGTGTGTTATTCCTGTACTGTGACATCACTGTGTATATTATCCCTGTACTGTGACATCACTGTGTGTATTATCCCTGTACTGTGACATCACTGTGTGTATTATCCCTGTACTGTGACATCACTGTGTGTATTATCCATGTACTGTGACATCACTGTGTGTTATTCCTGTACTCTGACATCACTGTGTGTTATCCCTGTACTGTGACATCACTGTGTGTTATCCCTGTACTGTGACATCACTGTGTATATTATCCCTGTACTGTGACATAACTGTGTGTATTATCCCTGTACTGTGACATAACTGTGTATTATCCCTGTACTGTGACATAACTGTGTATTATCCCTGTACTGTGACATAACTGTGTATTATCCCTGTACTGTGACATAACTGTGTATTATCCCAGTACTGTGACATAACTGTGTATTATCCCTGTACTGTGACATCACTGTGTGTTATCCCTGTACTGTGACATCACTGTGTGTTATCCCTGTACTGTGACATCACTGTATGTATTATCCCTGTACTGTGACATCACTGTGTGTATTATCCCTGTACTGTGACATCACTGTGTGTTATCCCTGTACTGTGACATAACTGTGTATTATCCCTGTACTGTCACATAACTGTGTATTATCCCTGTGCTGTCACATAACTGTGTATTATCCCTGTACTGTGACATCACTGTGTGTATTATCCCTGTACTGTGACATCACTGTGTGTATTATCCCTGTACTGTGACATCACTGTGTGTATTATCCCTGTACTGTGACATCACTGTGTGTATTATCCCTGTACTGTGACATCACTGTGTGTATTATCCCTGTACTGTGACATCACTGTGTGTATTATCCCTGTACTGTGACATCACTGTGTGTATTATCCCTGTACTGTGACATCAGTGTGTGTATTATCCCTGTACTGTGACATCAGTGTGTGTATTATCCCTGTACTGTGACATCACTGTGTGTATTATCCCTGTACTGTGACATCACTGTGTGTATTATCCCTGTACTGTGACATCACTGTGTGTATTATCCCTGTACTGTGACATAACTGTGTATTATCCATGTACTGTGACATCACTGTGTGTTATCTCTATACTGCAACATCACTGTTGATACTTACACTGCACTGTGACATCACTGTATATATTAAGCCTGTATACCCTAATGCCACTGTACATATTTACCTTGCACTGCGAGTGACAATACAGGGTAAATATGCACAGTGACATCACAGTTCAGAGTTAATATAAACAGTAATGTCTCTGTACAGGGACAATAAACAGTTTTGCCACTACAGGGTTAATAAACGCAGTGTTGTCACAGTAGAGGGTAACTATACAGTGATGTCATTGTACCGGGAAAATATACACAGTGAAGTCAGCGTTCAAGAATAATAAACTGTGATGTCACTACAGGGTTGTTATACACAGTGACATCAAATTACAGGATGAAGCACGGTGATGTCACAGTTTATTATGAAGCACAGTGATGTCACAGTTTATTATGAAGCACAGTGATGTCACAGTTTATTATGAAGCACAGTGATGTCACAGTTTATTATGAAGCACAGTGATGTCACAGTTTATTATGAAGCACAGAGATGTCATCGTTTATTATGAAGCAAAGTGATGTCACAGTTTATTATGAAGCACAGTGATGTCACAGTTTATTATGAAGCACAGTGATTTCACAGACTACAGAATGTACAACTGTACGTATGATGAAGATGGCGGGATGCTATCGAAACGTCACACATACATGGGGGAATAAAACACTTAGATAATATAGATTAATAGATAGATATGAGATAGATTGATAGATAGATATGAGATAGATAGATAGATAGATAGATAGATAGGAGATAGATAGATCAGTGTATCCAAATCAGGTAGCCTCTAGCTATTCCAAAACGACAACTACCAGCATGTCTTTGGCTTTATGAGCATACTGGGAGTTGTAGTTTTGCAACAGCTGGAGGCCCCCTGGTTGGGAAACACTGATCTATCTATCTATCTATCTATCTATCAATCATCTATCTATCAATCATCTATCTATCAATCATCTATCTATCTATCTATCCATGTATTTATCTATCTATCTATCTCATATCTATCTCAGATAGATGAGAGATAGATAGATAGGAGAGATAGATAGATATGAGAGATAGATAGATGAAATATAGATAGATACATACATAAATAGATGGATATATAGATATATATGAGATAGATAGAAAGATAGATACTATCTCTTTCTATCTATCTATAACAAATAAAAACGGCACAACCAAAATCCAGAGATTAGAGAGAAGTCGGGGTGCTCGAATACTTGGAACATGGGTCCACTGGTTCCTCAATCCAGACAAAGAACAATATGATGCAGCATAGTCTATGCACATGATGGAATAAACCACCATTTTCTGCAAACTTGTGGCATGCTGCATCATATTGTTCTTTATCTATCTATCTTTCTATATCCTATCTATCTATATCATATCAATCTATCATCTATCTATCTATCTTTCTATCTATCTCATATCTATCTATATATCCATCTATTTATGTATCTATCTATCTATATATCTATCTATCTTTCATCTATCTTTCATCTATCTTTCATCTATCTGAGATAGATAGATAGATAGTAAAAAGAAACGGGCAGCACTACGGTGTGCAGGATGGTGCTCGCTGGTTGACTCGGTCCCAAGTCCCAGGTAAATATCAAAGGAAGACGGCGGCACTCACGAAATGCAGGTGAATAGTGTGTGGCTTTATTCACAAAGCATCAAGAAATAGCGACTTTTCAGCCTTCTCACAAGGCCTTTGTCAAGCAATGGTAAGTACACAGTGCTGAGTATATATACATATCAGGTGTGATACAATTAGTGACATAATCAATGACGTAGTATGTTTACAAAATAAACAGCAAATCGCATGTGCGTTATGATCATAGGCGTGCGGGCACAAATACAAACACATCAGGTATCCGGCGCCCATAAACTCAATCAAATAGTGTAAAACAAATAAAATTGCTGTACATAAAGAGTCCAAACAATAGGTGCTATTAATCAAGGTTGGTGTACCTTACGGTGGGGAGGAGGAGTCCCGGCACATGCGTCACACTCCGGAACCTGTGGAAACACTGTATGGGGTACGGTGTAGACAGCGTTCGCACCATTTCCGGTGCGGGGCAGAGGATGACATGGATAAACAAAAGCACATTGATCTCCGTGCGCATGCGTCTTGTTCACCTGCATTTCTTGAGTGCCGCCGTCTTCCTTTGATATTTACCTGGGACTTGGGACAGAGTCAACCAGCGAGCACCATCCTTCACACCGTAGTGCTGCCCGTTTCTTTTTACTATACTTGGCCATTGGAGCTAGCACACAGCTGCATTATCTGCACCGGATATACCTACTATCATCGACTATGGCTTCTTCAACAAACATCTTTTCCTACACCAGTGGCGATGCGGAACGTATCCTGGGAAGCATAGAGGGTGATCCCTCCTTCCTGCATGTGCCATCTACGCGGGACCTACAGAGGAGATACGAATACGAATCTAAAAGACTTCTGTCCCTCAATCTACATTTTGCTACACTATGCGAATATCATTGCCAACAGCGCATACCTAGGGGCATGCGAACACAACCCAGGGACAACAGCTACGCTACAGACATGGACTTTAGAACCAGGTTTGAACAAATTTCGAACAAATATTCACTTGACCTGATCCTGTTAAACCTTGAATACCTGCATAAGGACATTGAGGGTACTCAGAGTAAAGTAATTGAATTGGAGGGATTACTTAAATCCAGCCTTCCCGATGATGAAGGAAATTTCTTGAGAAACAACAGTTATTTCTAACTAAGCTGAAAATGGAACAAGAGGAAACAAAACGTCAAAAGTGGGCAAGAGATGAACAAGACTACATTGGAAACAAGGTTTATCAATGGAACACCGTTCAAGTTAACCAAAGACGCTCTAAGAAAAATAAGGACACTTCATCTAACTCCACTGGTCCAGAGAGTGAAACCAATGGAGCACCAGTACCAGTTCCTTTTTTAGGGGCAGGCAACAACTCTACCGTAGGCCCACCAGGAGAGGTGGGCGGAGACACAAACGACGCTATCAAAACAAGGGGACAACGTACTCAGAAAGGGACTCAACCAAAGATCTCATTCAAAAAAACAAGAAATTAGTGGTAAATATATCTTCCACTTCTTTATCAGTGCCACAATTAGATCTTCTTGCTAAAGGTCTCAATTACTGTCCTGCCTCGAAACCAGATTGTGTCCAATTGGAGCTGGACCTCCTCCAGTTTTTCAGGAAGCTCAGGCTGCGTGCCTGGTTTTCTGGGGGACAGGGGGGGGTCCATCTCCAATTGTTGAACATGATCCACAATGTTTTAATTTAAAAGATTTGGATATTCATGTACCCAGTGATTTCACCCCAGTTGTACATTCTCCTATTCTAGACACTTTTTTCACGTTGGTAAAGAAAGATGTTGAACATTTGAAAAATGATTTGTCTCAGTGCTTACATCCTAATTAATCTAAAGATGAGATCTCGGCGATGCTTGGGCTTGTCCACAACCACAACTTAGTCATCAAGCCCGCAGATAAAGGCGGAGCTGTTGTGGTGATGGACAGGTCCAAGTACATCGCTGAGATAAATAAACAGATGATACAGACACCAATAAAAAGGTAAATCATGATCCAAAATGGGATATTGAGAGAGATATCAAAGGGATTTTACTCCCGGCTTTGGAAGCGGGCCTTATCGACAAAGCACTTTTAGATTTTTTGGTTGTAAAAAACCCCATTACTCCATATCTATACACATTACCCAAGATTCACAAGTCCCTCATGGATCCCCCCGGACGCCCCGGACGCCCCATAGTGTCCGGGCGGGAGTCCATAACGAGCCATATATCAATTTTTGTTGATAAGGTCCTACGTCCATATGCCACCAGAGCCAAGTCCTACATACGTGACACCCCAGATTTCCTTGATAAAATCAAGAGTGTATTTGTACCAGAGGGCGCCATTTTGGCAACATTTGATATCGTAAGTCTGTACACATCCATTCCCCACGACGGAGGAATGGATGCTGTGAAATACGCCATCAACCCGGATTTTTCCACCGCTCAGGTAGACTTGCTCATTGACCTATTGGGGGTGGTCCTAACCAGGAACTACTTTAGGTTCAATGAGCAATTCTATATACAATGCATTGGGACCGCGATGGGGACGAACGTCGCACCAACGTATGCGAATGTGTTCGTCACCCATCTAGAGGAAGATGTCGTCTCTGTGTTCCACCACTTCAGCCATGTGCTGGGGTGGTGGAGATACATTGACGACATCTTCCTCGTCTGGTCCGGTACTGACACCCAACTTCAAGATTTTCATACATTTTTGAATACCATTCATTCCAACATCAAATTCACACTAACCAGTTCACCCACATCGGTCCAATTTCTCGACACACTTGTGAGCATTGATGGTTTTTGTCTAGTTACTGATCTGTACGTGAAACCGACAGACAGTAACTCAATTTTGAGGTACGACAGCCAACATCCTAGACACATGCTCAATTCATTACCCACCAGTCAAATGCTGAGAGCGAAGAGGATAATCACCTCCAAAGATAGGTTGGGGCCAGCTCTTGACAAGATGGCGTCCAGCTTTGCTGAACGTGGTTATCCTCATAAGTTAATAGACCAATGCAAGAACAAAATTTTACACCCGGACCCCAATATGGTCGATACCTCCCAGCAGAGAGATGTACTCCCTCGCATCGCCTTTGTCTCCACCTTTTCAGGCGTCTCGGGGAGAGTGGCAGGTATATTTAGGAAACACTGGCACATCCTGCGAGACGGCTATGAGAAGGTCACTGAATTTAAGACCCCGCCCCTTATGTCATACCGCAGACCAGGCAACCTTAGAGATCGCCTGGTAAAAGTGGACGTATCACCACGGGGCCCTACCCAGGGCTTTATCACCAGTGCAAACCCTGGCTCGTTCCCATGTAGATCATGTATTAATTGCCCCTTAATGCACAAGGGTAAAAATTCATTCATCCCACTACTGGTCAGGAATTCCCAATCAAACACTATCTAACCTGTAACTCCAGCTACATAATTTAAGTTCTTTGGTGTCCCTGCAGATTATTCTATATAGGGGAGACCACTTGGGATTTTAAGACCAGAATTAATCATCACAGGTACACGATCAGAAGAAAACGACAAGATCTCCCGGTCGCGAAACATTTTGATGACTTAGGACATACTGAAAAAGATTTACGGTTCATGTTAATTGACCACATACCGCCTCTCAAGAAAGGTGGTGACCGTGTGAGTCTACTAAAAAGAAGGGAACTTAGATTGATTTATACTTTGAACACTCTGAAACCAGCAGGTCTCAATACTGAATATAAAATTAGTCACAAAATTTGTAACCCCTGATCATATATGTCTCCAATGTATTGTATGTTAGGGAATACCCCCATCGTCATAGGTGTAGGTTGAAGTACTTTTTTATTACCACTATGTGTGTATTCACTTTTTTTGTTTGCCTTTCCCTAGGAGGTGGTGGAGAGCGACACATGTGGAATACGCTGGACATGGGGAACACTGTTGGGTATAGCCACGACTCACATTTTACCATGGTCTACACATCTGGGTACCAAACACCCTATTACCATAGATACGAGCAAATGTACAGCAGAACACAAAGATGGCCAGGTGGATGCCCGGAAGACGCAGAAACAGTGAGCGGACCGATACACTGTCACCCAGATGGGTAACCACCAGGGTTAGACAGCAAGTCGGGTAAGTCTGTAAAAATGGATACCGTTCTGAGACAACCGCCCCTTTACATGGGTTCTTCCCCACCCCCACGATGTGCTAGTATAACTAGCGTTAGTCAGTACAAAAGCTCATGCAGGATCGGAAGTATGGGGTTGCCAGGACCCAAGATGGCGCACTCTCCACCGAACTAACAAGACGCATGCGCACGGAGATCCATGTGCTATTGTTTATCCACGTCATCCTCTGCCCCGCACCGGAAATGGTGCGAACGCTGTCTACACCGTACCCCATACAGTGTTTCCACAGGTTCCGGCGTGTGACGCATGTGCCGGGACTCCTCCTCCCCACCGGAAGGTACACCAACCTTGCTTAATAGCACCTATTGTTTGGACTCTTTATGTACAGCAATTTTATTTGTTTTACACTATTTGATTGAGTTTATGGGCGCCGGATACCTGATGTATATGTAGTGTTTGTATTTGTGCCCGCACGCCTATGATCATAACGCACATGTGATTTGCTGTCTATTTTGTAAACATACTACGTCATTCATTATGTCACCAATTGTATCACACCTGATATGTATATATACTCAGCACTGTGTACTTACCATTGCTTGACAAAGGCCTTGCGAGAAGGCTGAAACGTCGCTATTTCTTGATGCTTTGTGAATAAAGCCACACACTATTCACCTGCATTTCGTGAGTGCCACCGTCTTCCTTTGATAGATAGATAGATAGATAGATAAATAGAAAGATAGATGGATACATAAATAGATGGATAGATAGATAGATAGATATGAGATAGATATGATATAGATAGATAGATAGATAGATAGGAGATAGATGGATGGATAGATAGATAATAGATAGATGAGAGATAGATAGATAGATAGATGATTGATAGATAGATCAGTGTTTCCCAACTAGGGGGGCCTCCAGCTGTTGCAAAACTACAACTCCCAGTATGCTCAAAAAGCCAAAGGAATGCTGGGAGTTGTAGTTTTGCAACAGCTGGAGGCCCCCTGGTTGGGAAACTGATATATCTATCTATATCGTATAAATGTATCTATATCATATCCATCTATCTCCTATCTATCTTTCTATCTCCTATCTATCTATATCATATCTATCTATCATCTATCTATATCATATCTATGTATCTATCATCTAACTATCATCTATTTATGTATCTTTCTATATATCATCTCTCTATCTATATATCATCTATTTATCTATCTTTCTATCTATCTCATATCTATCTTTCTATCTATCTCATATCTATCTTTGTATCTATCTCATATCTATCTTTCTATCTATCTCATATCTATCTTTCTATCTATCTATCTATATATATATTTATGTATCCATCTATCTACCTATCTATCTCTCATGTCTATCTATCTTTCATCTATCTATCTCTCATCTATCTGAGTTAGATAGATATGAGATAGATAGATATGAGAAAGATAGAAAGATATGAGATAGATAGACAGATATGAGATAGATAGACAGATATGAGATAGATAGACAGATATGAGATAGATAGACAGATAGATGCATGGATGGATGGATAGATAGATAGGAGATAGATAGATAGGAGATAGATATGAGATAGACAGATAGGAGATTGATAGATAGATAGATCAGTGTTTCCCAACCTGGGAGCCTCCAGCTGTTGCAAAACTACAACTCCCAGTATGCTCATAAAGCCAAAGGAATGCTGGGAGTTGTAGTTTTGCAACAGCTGGAGGCCCCCTGGTTGGGAAACACTGAACTACCTCCCACTGTCTCCCGAACTACAACTTTCCCCCTCTCCCCCAAGCAAGTTACTTACTTTAAAAGGGCAGCATGAGCAGTGGGCACTGGGCAGGTAAGTCTTCCATACTGGGGGTGTCCGGGCCTGTATACACACAGCGGGCCTGCTCCACAAGGTCCAGTATACAGGGGAGTGAGAGAGGGGGAGGAGCTTCCTGTCTGCTCTTCCCAGTCTGCATAGCGCGGCCCCTGCGTGGTGACAGGGCTGCAGGCTGAAGATTTACATTAAAAAAAAAGGATGGCGGAGTAGATGGCTCCGGGGGGCAGGGGGTACAGCGGGGGCTCGGGCTCCTTACTGGTGAACTAGCTGTACCCCCCTGATGGCCATGAGAGCTGCTAGTGACCTACTGCTGATAGGGGGGGGCACAAGGGGGGGCCAATTATGATATAGGGGGGGCCGTTGCCCCCTCTGGCTCCCCCCTAGAGACGCCACTGGTCCTGACACTCGATGTGATTGTCCATTATATAGCAGAGATGCGGCTCTATACAGCACTCACATCTCTGCACTATACTCCGGCCAGTGATGTAAATAGCAGGGACGTGCACAGACATTTGGAGGGCAGGGGCTCAAATAAAATAAAGGGCACTTTTCATTATAAAAAAAAAAAAAAACAGACTGTTCCATGATGGGAGTAGTAGTACCTGTAGTAATAGACAAATCGCCCCGGGTCTCAGTCCTGACACCCGATGTGATCGTTAGTGTTGCTTGCGAATATTCGCAATGCAAATTTTATTCGCGAATATAGCACTATATATTCGTAATTACGAATATTGTTTTTTTTTACATTTATTTATTTTTTTTTTTCCACAGTACACATCACAGTGATCACCCCTCTAAGCTTCCAGCTTGTGTGGTGTAAAGAAGGCTCTAATACTACTGTGTGAGACTGGCGCGCAAATTTTGGCATATGCGAAAATTTGCATATGATAATTTTCGCATATGCGCATTTTCGCTTATGCTAATTTTTGTATGCGCTAATTTTCGCATACGCGAAATTTCGCACATGCGAAAATAAAATGAGAATATTGCGAATATATGACGAATATTCGTCCATATATTCGCGAATATGAATATGGCCTATGCCGCTCAACAGGGACGTGCACAGACATTTTGAAGGGCAGGGGCTCAAGTAAAAAAAGATGGCACTTTTCATAATTTAAAAAACGTCTTCCAGACTTAATGGGCAGATGTGCTGCGGCCCAGGGACACAGCAGTGGACTCCCGCCAGGCCTCCTCCACATTCCTATGCCCATAAAAGTTGGTGCTTTTGTAAAATCGAGTCAAGAACAGTTTCTCTGAGGTCTGCCATGTGTATGGCTGACTGTCAGTCTTATTTACAGAAAACATGTGACAGCTGCCCTATAATATACTGAATTATAGAGGAGATTTATCAAAACCTGTGCAGAGAAAGAGCGGTGCATAGCAACCAATCAGATCGTTTTGCAGAAGGCTTTTCCTCTGCAAAGGTTTTAATCTCCCCCTATATGCCCCGGTCTGACCTCTATATGACAGAACCCAGCACCCAGCACCAATCACCCAGCACCCAGCACCAATCACCCAGCACCCGTCACCCAGCACCAATCACCCAGCACCAATCACCCAGCACCAATCACCCAGCACCAATCACCCAGCACCAATCACCCACCTTATGCAAGAATCTCCACACAGCTCTGGTTCTTACACTGAAGAAATGGGCATCACACTAATATATGCTTACAGTCTACAATATACTAGAGTTGGCAAAAAAAAAAAAGAATTATAAATATACAGAGACGGCCGGGCATAGCACAGCATACAGGATGGAGGCAGGGAAGCTCCGCCTCCATTGCGCACAAGACTGACTTCGCATACTAGCAATGTGGGGCAATACCTAGAAAATGGAAAGACCAATTTTTGTATACTACACTGTAACCTAGTGTATTGGGCTTAGGGCGAGTAAACAGCCTGTCAGTTTCCCTTTAATTTTATACCATACCCCCCCTTAATTCCCTATATACTGTGCCACCATTCATCTATTAATTCCCTATATACTGTGCCACCATTCATCTATTAATTCCCTATATACTGTGCCACCATTCATCTATTAATTCCCTATATACTGTGCCACTATTATTTAACTATACCATGCCACCACTCATCTATTAATTACCTATATACTGTGCCACTATTCATCTATTAATTTCCTATATACTGTGCCACC